>NC_056731.1:1433084785-1433262967 GCF_019279795.1 Protopterus annectens | reverse complement strand
GGGTTTGCTGTGCACCATTCAGTGTGTACACAGCCTGACATGGAGCTATGATTGAACATGATGTGTATGTGGAGAGCTGATTGTTCTTACATTTATGTAGGATACACCCTGGGATGTTGACAGGTCCCATGAAAGCTGTATGTATGGTTTAGAGAGTGCAGCTTGTACCTGCATAGTTGTAAATACAGGGGCTCTGTAGTGTACATGGATATATAACTATATGTACCTTAGGGAGGGGTGGGAGTGGGTTTAGCTTCTTCAAGACCCTATCTGGATAAACAGGTGCTATTTCTGTAGGTGCAGTACTTCCCATGCCATAGTGCTGTGCTGCATGGCAGGTCTTGTCATTGCCATTACAATTAATGACACAGCTATAGAATGCTCTGTAGTTGGCCTCATACTATGTGGCTGATTAGTTTCACAGTAGCTTTGTGTGGTTTTATATGGTGTATCTGCATCTTACTGAGGCTGACCAGGGATCACCTACACTCATGTGTGCTCACTCTTGCAACAGTTACTACCTTCTGTGGTACAGTTTAAAGCATGGTACCACCAGTTTGCCTTCTTGTTTGTGTTTGGTTGAATCTTGGCTCTGTTTCAATGGCACAACAACTGCATGTATTTGACTGCTTAAGGTTAATTTGTATAGGATTCAGCATTTGCACGTGCATTGTCCATCTGCATGGGTGCCATAACAGTCACCACTTTGCTCTTAGGAAGCATAACGTTGGCTTTGGAGACTGACTATGTGTAGCATACAGTTAGCCCAGTTTGTGTGACTATTGTGATCCAGGTCATTGGGGTTGATGGAATCCAACATGCATTGAGTGCAGGTGTTGGTACATGAGGAGTCTTCCCAGTTCATAATGGAAAAGTTGAGAGGAGCCATTATTATGGTTTTCTGTCTCAAACCTAATCTTCCCCATTACAGCACATTATGACAGTTGGGAAATCTGTGACATGGTGGGTGATCTGTCACAAGGTGCAATATGAATTCCACTTTGGCACAAAGGTAGTTGTTCAGCATAATGCATCTGAAGTTATGCAAGTGCAACTAGCGGGGGGGTGTACATATCCTTCAGACGTATGGGCACACCTGCAACCCGTGTGTTCTATTAAAGAAAAATGAGCAAGAGGTGAGGAATGTGTTATAACATGGTCATGCAGGTGTGCTCTCCAGAGCATTGAAACATGTCTCAGCCACTGCACAGATATGTTCTCCATGTTAGGGATTGACATATGTGAGTCCATATAGTATTTCTGACGTATCAGTGAGTAGCGAGACTTGCAGTTTATTGCTTGGCTGTCCCTGTAACAGCAGTGGACCTTCATTTGAACTGTGCATGATGAAGGCACTACAGGGGAAGCATGAGCCCTAGCCAGTATCCAGATTCCCAGGGGTGACAGGTGCAGGCTCTGTCTGGCAAAGCATCATGGTCTGTCAACCATGTTATCCCAGGCAGACAGATACTGGATACCCTTTGACTTGCACCACTACATTAGACAATTGTGGAACACAGTCCTTTTGTCCCTGTACTGCAGTATCATTCTGGCCAATGGCAGAATGCTACCCAGGCCTTGGGACATACCTGCATGGGCTACAAGACCAGACAGTTCCTACATGTGTGTTTCTGTGTAGTCCAGGCTACTGCATCACAGGTCCTGCACAACAACATGGAATATGCCAGAGCCATGTGTATAGTTCAAAAGATGGTCTGAGTGTATGGGTATGTGGCTAATCATGGCAGACAGGCAGCTGACAGTATGAATGCCCTTGTATAGCTTGGTGTGTAACATAGTGCGAGAGTTTGCATTCACAAATGAGTACTGTTGGGCATGTTTCTGGCCACGTGTTCTGATGTGTGGCACAATTATGCAAACTATGTCATACAGTTTGTTTATTTCATTGTCTGTCTATTCCAGCTTGGGAGGTCACTTGTTTGGCCAGATACTTAGAAGCATCTGTAAATGTGTTCTGGTAAGGGTATAGAGATTACATTCCCCCAGGATGGCCACATACACAAAGCTGACATTAGTAAATACCAGTAGCTGACTAGTGGTCATGCCTGTATGAGCATTCAGTACTACAAGTACCAAGTACTGTATTTAGTTTACTTATTGCTTATGAAGATATTTTAGACAGTGATGCTCACATGTAAATATTTGTGTTATGGATGTGACAACACTGGCTATTACGGAAACATTGTAGCTACCTTTAGCAGCAATGCTCCTCTGAGAAGCACATCACATCCTGATAGCTGATTACAGATGATGCAAGTGTCTACTGGTCTGTTTCCTTTTCTGGGTATATACTCACATACCCACCAGGACCATGAGCTCTGTTGGGCACAGACACCCACTCCCAAAACAGAGTCATGTATCAATAGACTCTGATGCCACTATCGACATGATCAGGATATAATCAGATAGTGCAAGACATCACCTATGAAGCGGCTATTACACATGGGCAGCAGTCTCCTACATCTTACACTCCTACTGCAGATGTTACACTGGAGTTAAAGATGATATGCAACCTGTTTCATCACCAGTACTGTGCACTACCTTACATACAGTATGTGAAAGTGGCTGTTAGGTTGACAATGAGAGGTTAGGCTACACTAACCTGGTAGTTCAACCAGTGTGCCTCTACTCTCAATATCCAATCTATGTAGGTGAGCACATAGCCATTTGGCCCAGCCCTGTAACAATGGTCACTACACATTTGCATAACATGTACACATGCACAGCTGTTATTGCTTGCAGATGATACTAGAGAGGTCCAGCCCTGTAACAAGGGTCACTACACATTTGCATAACATGTACACATGCACAGCTGTTATTGCTTGCAAATGATACTAGAGAGGTGAATATTACATGTGTTATGTGCATGGATAGTTACCTAGCTCTTCCAATTATCTTTGCTATCATGCTGATAAACTGTCAGATGAATACAAGTGATATGTATCCTGTTATTGAGTATTGTAATTGCCAATAGACATGACTACTGTTTGCATAACATAACAGAAATGTTATGTAGAATGGAATACAGATCTGCCTAAAATACTGTACATTACACAGTTATTGGCACAATATCCCACAATGCAAACCATATTTGTACAGTAAGCCCACCTTTGACATGTTCATCTTTCTTATACACCCATACATATGTCTACTGTTACAATATATCGACATATACTATCCCCTGTTATAGCACATACTTGTTGGACCAACCCTGACACTGACAGTGGCTGGAAGCCAATTGGTGAGTTCCAAGCCCATATCATCCCTTGTGGTGTATGAGGAGTTTGCCTTGTGACCTACAGCAGTACACACATAGAATACTACAAGCATTACTACTGCTCAACAATACATCACTACAAGATAGCTATTTCCACTATATACATTGATTACATTGTAATTCTTACAGAACAGGTACTACATCCATATACATACTACATGTTATACATACCTTCTTAGTAATTGGAGGTGTTATTGACTAGTATAATACTCATTTTTGGTTTGGTTCTCAGTGTTTTGTACTGTTCAACAGGTAGATACAGATGGTTTGAATGTGTGACGAGGCAACCTTTTATAGTTACAGATCAGTAACATGTGCTATCCCAATAACCAATTGGTGTTCCTAAGTAGCCAATTACGTGCACATCAGTTGTGCTGCTACTGCCTTAGCCAATACCATGGCAACAGTGGAGTATAACTGAGTACACCACTTCAGCGTTGTCCCTTTGCCTTACTTGTGAGGAATACAGCCTGGAGGTGTTGTTTGAAATCTACTGCAACAGCTGTATGGAAATGAACAGTAATTTATTGTGTGTAATGCCTAGAGGATTTGGTCTAAATGTGAGGACTGCTGTTATATTTCTGAACATTGCTACTTGTGCAGGGTTTGTCTGTACCTAATACTTCTGCATATGTTTCAGTCTGGCCAGGAGGTTTGACCAGCTCAAGGCTGCATAGCTATGCATATAATGTTAGGGGGTTTACAATGTGCTTAACAGACATGTTTAGTTTGGTGTTAATGTGTATCATACTGTGGTGATAATCAGTACTCGGTAACACTTTCTGGTGTACAAACCTTTCAACCCTCTGAAACGGGATTAGTTCATACAAACCCTGTAATATCAGCAGCTGTTCAATTGCATAACAGCAACTATTTCATATAGGGCCATGTTAGTGTGTCTGTGTCCAGGTATGTTAAGGTTTCAGCAGAAGTTGTACAGTAGTTGAATAATTGGTTATGGTATTACAGTATGTGTTGATGTAATTATTTTGGGTATGGGGGAGATGTCGGTGGGTGTACATAGTAGATGTAGGTGTGTAGGAACCCCTTTTATACAACTTCTATATGTGTGTGGGTATTCTTTCCCTATGTTAACACCTATCCCTTAGTGGACTAATACTATGGTAATTGCAGGCTGATACATTAAGGCACTGTTAAATGCTTCCTGTATAGCATACAGGTACTGTTATTCCTTGAATACTTTTGGCAATACATTGGCATGTAATAAAGTTTTGCTAAATGAAAGCTATCTGTGTATTTCTGTCATGGATATTTGCAGCCATTGCAGTTGTGTTGGTGACTGTGTCCATAGAACATATTTGTAATAGTGTATTGACATATACTCTTCATATATTATGTTCATATTGTTTGGGGGAGATGGAATGTGTGATTGCTATGGTCCATGTTATACTCAGATATGAACACTTTGGATGCTGTCTACACACATGTATGTATATATATATATATATATATATATATATATATATATATATATATATATATGTGTGTGTGTGTGTGTGTGTGTGTGTGTGTGTATATGTATATAGATATAATATATAATATATATTATTGCATACGTTTATCTGTACCTCCATAGATGTGTAGATGCTTTTAACCTACCTATATATCTACATATATATGTAGATCTGTATATATCAACATGTCTCTATGTATCTCTCTCTCTCTCTGTCTCTCTCTCTTTATATATATATATATATATATATATATATATATATATATATATATATATATATATATATATATATATATATATCTATATAAGCATACACCTTTCATTGGGTACATGGCGGGTTGTCCTATTTCAACACATTCCTCCCTTTTTGTGTTTTAACCTGTCTGCATACAGAGCTGGTATAGGTACATCACATGTAGCTTTGTGGTAGGTTATTCTGAGGATGAAGTACATGGTTGTGGGTTCTAATCCAAAAAGGTGAAATTATTTTACCTCTCAGAGTAGGCACTAGTAGGAAAAGTGTTAATAACGCACATTTAAGTGGTTGCGAGCAGGTTTGCCCGTGGTCTGCATGATGTTAAGCAAAAGTTAAACTTGTAAAGTGCCTTTCCATTTAACCTTGTTTAAGTGCCACTTACCATTGTGCAAACCCACTTACAACTGCATCCCACAGCCGTTATTCTGGCCCTGAGAATAATTTAACAGCCCTGGCAAGTCTTGAACCCAGGACCATGAACACCACAGCCACTGACTTTACCACTAAGGCATCTAAGATATATACAAATGTCATGGTGTTTAGAATATACATTTTACTACAGGCATTCCTCAATACTGAAAACAAATGTGACAGTCAGTTGGTGCACATATGTCTGATACATGTAAATGTTCATATGTTTGTGAAATTAGGTGTTGTAATGTGACATGACAGGGTGCATTATGAATGAGAAAGGTTCTTGTTTTGTGTCCTTTGTATATTGTCCCCATACTCCATGTATACGCCTCCAGTTCACTTATTGAACATCTGACCCAGGCTCTCCTTAATGCATGATTTCATTACCCATCATTCCTCCCCACTCCAATCTTCACACACACAACAACCATCCCTTCTATGGTGAATTAGGTTAATATTAACAGTCATTATGCCAGAGCTGCATGTGTTTTGTGTACTCTTCAATTACTTTGGATTGCTTCTGTGTCATGAAGTGTGTTCATAGATGTTTCTATATAAGGCTATTGATGTAACTGTATATATATATATATATATATATATATATATATATATATATATATATATATATTTATATATATGAGCAGACATCACTGACGTGTATATATATATATATATATATATATATATATATATATATATATATAGATATACATATTTTGTATTAATCTGTAACAGTAATACATATGTAGACTTGTATGTGTTGGTTCACAGACTACAGTATATTACAATGTACTGTACATATGTACACAAAGTGACTGTCCCATTTGTGGTCATTACACTGGAATGCATATGGTATAAGGTATAGTCTAAAGACGGTGAAACATGTATACACCTCAAATGGCTTAGTGGTAAGTCCCATGACTATAGTGTGCATGGTCCAGAGTTCAACACCTGCAATGCTTTAAAATGTTTTTTTACTCCAGAATAAGGCTTATTTAAGCAGTTGTAAGCATGTTTAAAAGTGTTTGTGTGACATTATAGCAGTGGTTAAAAACAGTTAAACAAACTTTGTAATATATAACCTGTGCACCCTAACATGGCCACATCTGTTAACTACTCAGGATATATACATTTCATTGAAGTAACTTCTCACTATGTGCTTACATAACATTACATTCTCTGTTGACTTTACTCTCCAGCACACATGGGTTTATATGGGTGTTTCTAATGTTTATTATACAGATGATTACTATCTATATATGCAAGCTGTGGGCAAGGTATACTTTTTAACATGATAAACACCCCTGACTTTATTGGGATTGGGACCTCGAATGCACAGATACTATGCAGATGCTGTAACCATTACACTATTGACATCAATGTTGCTTCCACCTATTTCCTAGATGAGTTCTATGTGTAAGCTAGGCTAAGCAAAGGGCAGAGGCCCCAAAACCCACTGAGCTTTACTTACTCTTGAAATAACAACATATAACAAATGTAATGTGAGACAATAAATTACATTCCTAACTACATTAGGCACAGCCCCCCGCTGACACACTTCAAGGGAAACCTTGTTGTGTGAATAGGTAACAGAATATACACCCCTGGGATCATGTGTCCCAGAACCATACAGCCAGGGGGTGGGGGAGCCCATCCCATTTGATAGCTGCAATACCTGTTGGGGAAATTGAATGATGTTGAATTGTTACACTAACATGCCCTCTTTAGATCACTAAGTGCCCCTATCACCCTCCACCACCTCAGTCTTCAACAGCTTCCGGCAACTCTGCCTGGAATTGCTTCATTGGCTATGCTTGACAGAGGCTCAGTTACTTCATCAATGTGCAGAGAAAGCCAACACACTGTAGCTATGCTTCTAATTGCCTTTGGGCAGATAGGTAGTAGGCTATCTGTGAACCTCTAAAGTGCAGGCCATCACAGCCATAATATGTGAATAAATAGACTTTCAGATCACAATATACAGTGAGAAATCACCATGTAGTCAGGAAACAGTTAAGTACAGCAAGAACATACAGAACACTGATACTTAATAACTCCAAAAGCCTATCTTGGAAGCTAGAAGACTTGTATAAGTTTAAGGCATTCTATTGCTTATCAGTAGGCTACCTACAGGAGAGATGAGAAACAAGCACAGATGGGAAACATGCATACAACAATACCATACTGGCTTATGTGTCAGCCTTAGGCTTTGCAATACTGGCCAAGGCTATTGGCGCCCCCATGGTGCCTTTTTTAGGAGAGTCTCAAAGATGAATACCAGCTCCGTAAACCGCACAATAGCAGAATCAATGAGGGTTATGCTACTCAACACCAGGGGTTGTGATTACAACATGCATGCACTCACAGCACTCCTCAGGATGGACAACGTCAACATCTGTGCAGTAACTGAGACCTGTCTTAAGGCTCCTGAGAGCACACCAGCACTACCAGACTACAAACCATACCACACATTTCGGCCAAAGAACTTGGACTGACACAGACATGGAGAGGGTGTATCCATATTCATCAGGGATAGCTACACCTCCAGGTTAGTGGGGCAGCATGATACCTCTGAGATCATCCATGGGCAGCTAACATCAGACACAACTGCAATGTAAACTGTGGCCTGCTACAGATCACCCTCCATGACCCAGGACCACCACTCCACCTACCTGGAGACAGTGGAGAACATGACCGTTCTACCACACACCCTGTCATTGGCTGATGTCAACTACCCTACCATTAACTGGGAAACTTACTCAAGTACTCACTTCCAGGCCCAGCGCTTCCTGGAATTTATCCCCTCATATGCCCTGTATCAGGTGGTAACCTCTCTAACAAGGGGTGGAAACATACTAGAAGTGGTCATCACCAACATGGGCAACAGGTGCATCACAGCAGAGGTTAACTGGTCACTGGTTATATCTGACCATGAACTATTCACTGTTTCCACACCCAAACATCTCCCCCACCCACGGAAACCACAGTGTATACCTTTCTTATAGCTACATTTACACTACTAGAGACAGGGGTGGGGGGTTTGGCAGCCCCCACTCTAAGGGGAAACACTGCTCAAGATACAGACAGATTTGCAAATGCACTCTATAAGCACCTACATGGATTTATGGATCATGCCATCACTGGTAAACGAAGACTCACTCCTAGACAAGGACACCAGTCTGGTGGACCCCTGCAATAAACAGGCTATACTACAGAAGTAGGACAGTTTTCCAGACAAACAGCAAATCCCATGAAAGGAAGGCATCCATGATCACTATTAGTATGATATGTAGGTCCATCATGAAATCATTCAAGGCTAACATCAACAGGGAAATACGCAAGGATTCGAAAGATAACCACAAAGCCTTCTTTGGCTATGTCTAGGATCTAAGTAGTGACACACAGATTTTCACTGTGCCGGTGAAATATAGCACAAATTATGCTGACCCTACTGATATCGCCAACATCCTTGCAGATACATTCAGTGCATACTTCACCCACTAAAGAGCCCACAACACTACCCGAAAGGTAAAGTATCCCACACATCAGAGACACACAGGTGGAAATGGCCCTCTCTAACAGCAGAACACAGCATCAGTGGAGGCAGATGTTGTCCCAGACTGCGTCTTGCAAACAGTACAGAACAACCTGACCCCCCACCTAATTAAGCTTTTCAACCTCAGCCTCTCCACAGGCTACATGCCCATACAATGGCACGTAGCAATGGTTATTCCACTCCACCAAGGTGGAATCACAACTGACCATGGTAACTACTACCCTATAAGCCTGACTAGCCTGGTCTGCAATGGTATGGAGTGCATCCTCATGGCACTCATTAACAAAGACATTGCTAACCTCCAATCAAGTGATCCAACCCAGGTCAGCTTGGTTGAGTGCAGTTCATGCCTACTAAACCTGTTTGATGTCTTACATACAGTGAACAAGAAGTTAGATGATAGGAGAGGTGGTTCACACATACTACCTGGACCTCGTCAAGGCTTTTGACACCATGCCCCACTCAGGTATTATTAATAAACATACCAGCCTGTACATACACCCATACATCACAGGTTGGGTTGCCAATGGGCTTACACACAGAACCCACAAGGTACGACTAACGGTCTCCAGGTCCAACTCTTAACCAGTCACGACTGGTGTCCCACAGGACTCAGTCCTGGAAGCCCTGATGTTTGGCATATACTTCTCAGAGGTACAGGCAAACACAGGTGGACTACAGCAGACCATGTTTGGCAATGTCTGCAAACTGGGAGCCATGAGTGATAGTCCAGCTGACACAGACATCTCTCAAGGGGCCTCAAAGAGACCGACACAGGGTGTCAAAATCATGGCCTCCAACTAAGTGCCACTAACTGCATGGTCATTCCATTGTGGAATATTAAGCAACCACATATTAACACATAAGTGACAGCCACTTTAATATGGACGAGGTAATGGGATATCTGGGGACTAAGGTAGATAGTGATCTCTCCTTTGACAATCATATCTCCAAAGTAGTTAGGACATCCTTCTATGTAGGCCATCTGATTACTAAAGGGTTCCCATCTAGACATACTGGGGTTATAGTGCCCCTTTACTCTTCACTCATCAGTCCCATCATAGGGTATAATAACCCATTTGGGATGTACTTCAGAAGACACTTCCAACACCTGAAAGGTCCACGAATATACATCGCCAAGGGGATTACTGGCCTCAAACATATGCCCTATGCAGCCAGACTGAATAAACTCCTGCTTTACTCAGTGGCATCTCGTTTACCCAGAGATGATCTCTGCTGGCCAACGCAGCCATGTCAAACTCAGGTTTAATGGATATGCTCCACCTATGGGAATTCATGTCACAGTGAGCCACACACTGCAGTGAGCTGAACCTTGCCACAAAAATAACTGAAAGATGCTGGAGGGATGGATTCCTGTCGCAGACACTCCCCATACTTTGGAACAACATGTCTAACTACATTATACAGAGCCCCTCACTAACACTCTTCAAGAGAAACCTTAAAGAGTGGATGGGAAACAGTAGATACACCCCAGGGATCCTGCCATTGGCTCTGCTCCACAGAGGGACAGTTAATGAATCAATGGGGTGGCAAAAGCTAACAGATTTTGGCTAGGCTTATGAATGGCCTCTGGCAGTTGGCCAAGTACCTACCTATGAACCTATACATACTGTATCAGCTCATGCTGATAGCTTAATTTACTGTTCAGGTGTTGACTTACCTTCTGCCAATGGCAGTTGTGTGTGCAATAGTTTTGGGCTGCCTATGTTGGATGCATACAGTAGACTGCCTATACATGACAATTTACATGTAGTCTTGTGTATGTGTCATCCATTTTTACTGTGTGTGCAGGTGGAGAAAGGTGTCAGTCCCTAGGTGCCTACACTCTCAGTGTGTGTGCTATATGTTCCATCCTTGCCAAGGCATGGGCATACTGGGCACGCCTCCGACTGCCTACTGTGGCTGGCTCAGGGTGTTCATGGTCTGAGTACTTCTGTACCTGTGGGGCCCTTGGCAATGGTGGTAGGCTGTGAAGGCCTTCACCATTCTGTCCCTCTTGCAGTTGTTTCCACAGGATCATATTGTGTAGCATGACACATACTATGAAGATGTGGGCACACATGCCTGGAGAGTACTGCAAGGCTCCACCAGATATGTGATTTCAGCATCCCAAACACACGCTCTATGATGATTCTGGTTTGTGCGTGTGCCTCATTATGGCATTCCTGCATGGGTGTGTGTGCATTTCTGATGGGAGTCACCATTCACGGTTTCAGTGCATAGCCAGCATCACCCACCAGGTGGCCATTTGGGATGTCCCCCCTGGCAAATACCTGATACAGCTGTGAGGCATCCCAGATGTGGGAGTTGTGATAGCTTCCAGGGCTGCCAGCACACACATCCATGATAATGCTTTGGGCATTGCACATGACCTGGCAGTTGATGGAGGGGTATCCCTTGCAGTTTATGTAGCGCCTACCCTGCTCACCGGGTGGTGACTTTATGTGTATATGCATGCATTCTCTTGCACCCAGTACCTCTGGGTATTCTGCCATACGGTGGAAGAGACTCATATTGCTGGCCAACTACTCCTGTGTTCAGGGGAAGTATATGTGCTCATTGGCATGTGTTAACATGGCATCCAGGAACTGGTGTATTACCTTGGATGCTGATGCCTGTGAGATACCATGATATCCCCAGTTGGTATTTGAAAGGTACCTACAGCTAGTATTCTCAGGCTTACACATACCTTTGTATCCACTGGGATGGGTTCCCCTCTGTTTGTTCTGGCTCTGAGGCATGGCTGGCACAGCTCCACAAGTTGCTGTAGGATGTCCCTGTCCACCCTGTAATGCTCTACTATCTCCAGATCATGTTGCCCTTGGTAGGTTACCCTGGGTCTGAACACTCTCTTCCTCCTCTGGGCCTGAGGTGGTCATGTGCATCATCCTCCACACCACCTTCAGTCTCCAACGCATGCTGGTGGATCAAAGCTATGGCAGCCCTTAACATGTACATACTAAAAGTTCCCTGTCTGTTTGCTCCACTGGTGCAGAGTGTATGAGAATATACAAATGTGTGTGAGGTGCTTTTACACTTCATACTATTGTGCTATGGATGCTGCTGATGTCATTGGGTGTGTATGAGCTATTCCAGCTGTAGAGTATCTTAATTATGGGTTTTACAATGAGTACTGCAAGTATTGGGCCTTTACTGTGGAGGCATGCTTGCCTGCCTTGATTAATCTGTTGCCCTTTAATTCACTTTTAGACCTGGATCCCCTCCCATTATCAGGCATGCATCCACCTGCCATCTTTTTTGTTTTGTACTTTCCCTACCCAGTCATGGCAATATGTGTCTTGTAGCTGATATAATGCAAATTGGCTTTGTTCTGCTTTGAGACTTTACTGTTTTCTTTGCAGTACAGCCCCTCCCTTTCCTGTTCTGCAGGTATCTGCTTGCAGCCTTGTTAGCTGTTGTCAATGGCCCACTGTAGGCTCCTAGGTGTTAATTAGTCATTTGTACTCCAGTTTCCCTGCTGCAGAATTTCCTTATTTCTTTCCTATATCCTTCCTGTTTCAGCTGCAGTGCACACCGCGCATACCCGTTTACCGGGTTTACGCGCGTTTTCATCTTCGTTCACATGCATACTCGGTTACCTTGTGTACTCTCAGCTAAGCAAAGTTATGGCCAGTTCAACACACCCCTATCCTGCAGCTTTGCCTAGCTAGGGGCAAACCGGTTTAGCAATGCTCCAATGTGCTTACAGCAATGGCGACACACCCCTCTCATGATGTCATCTTTATCTCAGGGGCACACCTCGGTGTTATAACGCTACGCTGTGAGGTGCATCCTTGCACCAGTGGGGAATCTGTGATTGACTATTACTCCTCTCATTTACATGGCATTGCCTACTAATTCCTAACTACCACGCATACCACTGTCACAGCCCTTTAGCAACCCTTGCGGCATAGTATAGTGTAGCATGCCTGCCACTGACTATTATGGAGAAATCACGATATTTGTTACATTGCAGTTTTATTCTTTATTTTTATATTTTTCTTGCGATCCCCTTTGCACACCACTGCCCTGCACTTCCACGTCGCGATAGTGTGACTATATATATTAAATGTTAATTTTATATTTTGTACATGTTTATTTTTATGCCAATGGTTAAATATATAGCCATTGGCATATATTAACATTATAATACATGTGTTTGGTTGGCTGTCATAGCTCCGATTTTATGTTTGCAAAAATGTAAACCTTTTTCTATGGTTTACATTTCTGCATGCTTATACTACGCCTGCACCACTTCCTGGATCGCTACATGCCTTCATTTGCATGCTACACTGCTGCACATGGGGTAATTAGCATACAGGGCCCTGGAGCTGTGCAGGCATAGCATACTCAGGTAGTGCACGTGGGAACAGCTCGTACCTGGATCGCTCGGCGGCCATATTTGGTGTTGGAACGCCGGTGCTACGCCTGCACCTGGGGCAAGATTTATGAATCCTGGGGTATATGTTTTCATTCTAAATAAGCATCACTATCAGTTCTTGCTGAGTACACTCTTCGTTTTTTTCATTTTTAATGTTCTTTTTCCTTTTCTTTTCTTTTTCTTCTCCACTTATAAAATAATTCTTTACCTATAATATCTGCTCATATCTATCTTTTCTCCTTTATCCCCTTACCCTAATCAGTCAACTGATTAATATGTATATCCTCCATTAGCAGTCATCTCCCACTAACCATGCTACTATAAATATGTAAATATGCTGATATATATGTCTTATATTTTTATTTAATATTCCTGTTTTTGGTTTCTTTCTGTACATTTCTTGTATTGCATAAAAATATTGTGCCCTCGTGTATGTATATATATGTGTGTGTATATATATATATATATATATATAAATATATATATATATATATATATATATATATATATATATATATATAGTACCTTTCAGATTATAACAAAAGTAGTATCAACAAATTTGTATTTGGTGATGATGTAATTCATGGTTACAATGAAGCCCTTCTTCTTAGATCTCCACTGAAAAGGGACAGTTTTAGCTCAGTCAGATTAGCTAGGTGGCTAGGTAGATAGATAAGATAAACAGATGTGTAGCTAGCTAGGTATATAGATAGATAGATAGATAGATAGATAGATAGATAGATAGATAGATAGATAGATAGATAGATAGACAATTAACTAAATATATAAATACATACATAAGATAAAAAGCAAATTCACCATATACAGTATTCTCAGATCATAGGGTTTCTGCTGATTTAATTTCTCTAAATATTTTGGGTTTCTAGTACCATGATGAGAATAGACCCCATTCCTAAGGCAAAGTGCGTATTGCTTCAATTCTTGATGTTAGACAGACGTGCTCTTCACAGGACTGGCAATGTGGCCAGAACTGACTAATGCAATTTAAATGGAGTTACATGTGTTGGTAACATATCTAAGTACAATTGTAAATTATTTTTCATAAGACCCTTTGCTCCCAATACTGTTGGAACTGTCTGGGTATCCTTCTTCCACATTATCCTTATTTCTGCCTGTATATCTTGGTATTTTATGACTTTGTGTCTCTCTGTATGTAAGACACTATAGGCAGTGGGTGCAGCAATTTCAATGATTAATGCGTCTTTTGTCTTCATTTGATGGACTACTATATCTGGTTTTCTCGCATCTATTTTTTGAACTGTTGGCAATGGCTGATCCCATGTGATATAAACTTCAGCATTTTCTATAATGATTTGTCATTCATGTTCCAATGCTTCTCTGTTACTTCAGTATTATAATGTTTGCATAATCCCCCCAGTGCAACTGTCTTTCCACATTATTATGCCTTTCAGTATACAGTCCTTCTGCTATTAGTATATCACACCCAGTAACAAGATGTGCGACTGTTTCCAATTCTGTTTCATAAAACCTGAATTTGTCTGTGTCTCCCACATGTTCAATGGACTTTGTAAACCATTGTGTATGTAGTCCACTATCATGGACCTCCAATATTAACCTTATAAGACCTATTGGCTACATCATAGGCTTAACTGTAATTCTAAATATGTTGTCTATTTAGCACCAAGTCAACTTTGCCCAACATTTTATGTTGGTAAAACCGACTGCAAGTTCAAAGAGAGGGTTTATGAGCACATATACAACATTGGCAAGAAAAAACTTGACAGTGCATTAGCCAAGCATTGTAGTGAATTTCCAAATCATAAATTCAAGTTTAAAGCTATTAATCAAGTTCAGACAGGTATAAGGGGTGGGCCTGTCCTTCTATTACTTTAAAAAGCACAACTGTTATGGCAACTAAAATTAAATGCCTGTCAGCACCCAAGTTTGAATGAGTTCTGCTCTATTACAAGCATTTTAAAATTGAAAGCTTTCATGAGATAGAATATGTAACATAACCTTATTTTTTACCTGTTTTTTGCTGTGAATTGTAGCATCTTTAATGTAAAAAGAGTTTTAGAGTTTCATACTATATTTTGTTATATTTTATTATTTAGAAAACATGTCAAGCACCTCCTAGGTCTCTTTAGTTTTAAGATGTGCTGTGTATTTAAATTTAATGGTTTTACAATTAGTCAATGGTTAATTATCATGCACTGTTGATTAATGCAGTCACATGTATATTTAAACATTAGTAACACAAGTCTTTGACATCTGAAGAAGTTTAGCCATTCAGTTAAATGAAAAGTGCTTCATTTTGACGTTTTGTCTTAATTATAGACTTTTTTGTAGTTTACCATTGACAGTACGGCTCTCTTTTTTTGTTTTTCCAATTAGGAGCTTTTCTTAATTTTGTTTCAATTTTTCTGGCTATTTGATCCCATTTCATATAATGTACATTTGAACTTATTCTTTTTTTTTTACTTCTTGTAACCATTCACATCTTTGTTATCTTCCACAGGATCGTTATACATTATAGTGTCTATTTCTTATTTTTTAATGGTGTTTCTATTCATTTTGACTTGTTTTGCAATTCTCTATAAAGTTTTTTTGCATCATCATCAATAAATTGCTTATTTTATACTTTTTTTTACATTTATCTGCATGCCTTCTAAGTTTTTCTGCTTGTGCTCTTATCTTTAGTTTATTTACAATATTGTATGATATACCCTGATCACTTCTGATACTGCATGTTGCTTTTATCGTGTCTATCTTTCTGAGTATTTTTGTTAATCTTTTCCCTCTTCTGTACTCTTCTAACAGCAAAACTGTTTGTCTTAATTGCTTTATAGTTTTATCTATTTGATATTTCCATGATGGCATTTGATTTCTCCACTTCCTCTCCCTTACTGCCTTGCGTTTTTGTAGAAAGACTTTATATTATTAAGTTAGTTGCACAGTAATATACCCCATTTACTTCTGTTATGTTGTATGGATTTCTATGAACAGTCCTGATTACTGTGTTCATTTGTTTTATCAAACTTCCATCATGTTGGGTCTTATTGACTTTCTATTCTCTATTTCTTTCATTCTTCAGAATATGTCTGTCCATCTCTATTAAATCAAACAATTCTTCCCTTAGATCATATTCTTCTAAACTGAGGGCACATTCTTTGTTCTCCATTTCCTGTGGGTATTCTACAGAAAGTTCCAGAGTATCTTCCTGTGCCATATTCTCTTCAGTTTCATCCTGTGTCATCCCTAGCTCTTTCATATGGAAACTCACTGGCCTATGACTCCACAACATTGACTCTTTCAGACTTGCCACAATTTCCCATTCCTTCCCTTGCTGTACAACTCCAGCTGAACATTTTTATGGTTTGTACCAAAGGCTCCAAAGTATCTTTCTATGGCAATTGATCAGATGTGTCCCACTCCACTGGTTTCTCCTTAATTTGGGGATTCATTATTCTATCCTGCTGTGTTGTAATCACAGTTATATTTTCTACACTAAATCCTTCACTTCACAGGTAATCCATAACCTCACTTTCTATTTCTTTAAGTTCTCCATTACTAATCATTTCTACTTTCCATCTATTATAAATTTTTATATATCTGAATGCTTTTGCCTGTATTCCTCTTCAAATATCTTTGGTGCTGCTCTTTTTGTATTGATTACTTTTGCTTTCTCCTTTGCATGAATATTATACCTTATTAAATCTATTTTTCTTTCTCATGTCCATATTTCATCTTCAGATGTCACCTGCTCCTCCTGTTTCTCCTTACTTGGGGGACTCATTGTTACAACATGCTGTGATATAATCTGTATTAGACTTTCTACACTAAATCCTTCACTTTGCACATATGTATAACTTCAGCTTCCATTTTTTTTTACTTTGACTTTACTAATGTTGTGTTCTATGTTCCCTTTTTGTAATCTTATTTTTTGTATTGTGAAATTTTCCATATCTGGGTGCCTTTGCCTGTATAGGCATATATAGTATTCTTAGACCATAGGAGAGTATGGTGTTTGTGATGCAGAAGAGGAGTGCATGAAAATGTTTAAGTAGACAAAAAGAACCAACTGTGAACATGTATAAGTACTAGAGTTGAAAGAAATTGCATAATGGTTATGGAAAGGTCACATAGATATGAATATGTTTTACAAAACCTGGACAGAGTTGTGTGTATAACTGAAAGAAAACTGAGGGAAAAGTGTAAAACTCAGATAATAAACTAGATTAAAATTGATGGAATGATTTTTTTTTTTTTCAAATAACTTTTTATTGAATTTTACAAAAAAGGACAATGAAACAATATGGCATGACAATACAATCAAGATAAAGCAGAATTAAGTACAAAGTGAAACAGGTACATCATAAATATATACATTTATACTGTAGTCCTCTTATATAACATAAGGTGCAACAGAAAAAGGGGGAGGAAGGAACAAAAATAACTATGTACAACATGATCAAACATATACAAAAGAAAAGATTACCCAAATATTATATAGGAGGTGCTACTGTGATTTCCATAGAAAGGAACCAAGTAATTCTGTAATAAAGACACAGCATATAAGGAGGTAGATCAAGCTAGCCAGGTTGAGAAACTGAAGTATCTTGGATACTAGATCATACATTTTCTAATCTTCCTGAAAGACATCAAAAATTATTTTCCATATTTCCTTGTAATATACTCGCTTACTTGGCTTATTAATGAAAGTTTTTTGTGACGATATGTACTTTATCATTAAGTTCTTAAGGCCACACCAGGAAAGTTTAGTGCGATCTAACCAGTTTCTTGTTATATAGAATTTGGTCAGTAAACATAAAATGATGAGTACATGAAGCTTAAATCTAGGTAACCTAAAATCCCTGACATGCAGGATTGCTAGTTCCATGAAAGGGTCAATATTTGATCACCCATCTTTTCTAGTCTAACTTTGAGGGAGCACCAAAGTTTAAATGTGTGACTACAGGACCAAAAAATGTGTAGCAAGTCCACCTGAGGAAAGGAGCAACAAGGACATGATGGGGATGTATTGGAATTAAATTTATTTAAGATACATGGGGTAAAATAAGTATTTTTATCAATAGTTGTGAAAAGTGATGGAATGATATAATAAGATGGCAGTAGAAATGCAGAGAAATAAAACATTATAGCATGTTGTTGTTTAACAAAACAGAAGAAAGCTACTGAAAGAATAAAGACAAGTTAAATTAATGGATATAAAAAACAAATATAAGCAGTACCAGCAAATAGAGGTTATTGCACCACTGTTAAACATAAAAGTAAAATAAGAGGCTAGGGTTAATGGAGAGAATAAGAGATGAATGATGGATTAGGAAGGAGGGATGAAGAAGGTACTATTTTGGGAAATGTTATAGGTGCAAAAGAAACAGTACATATTGGGACATATTGTAGTACAGTGAGAAGGAGTCTATGAGATGTAGAAGGTATGAAAATGATAAACTGCTTTGGTGAATTATATTTACTGTGGTATGAGTTTGTGAAATGTGCTTCCATGAACTGATCTGCTTGACAATCAATCAATCAGTTCAATCAATAAATATATAAATAAATAATACAGTCATGCCTCTAGAAGTAATATGGCAGATTACACTAGCAAATATTAGAGCTCACATTTGTCCACTGTTCTTCTATGAGTCTTGCATCTTAAATTATAATTATGCTCAATATATATTCTTCGTTTCTTTGTTTATGCAATTAAAAAAGACATTAGCCATACTACTTTGATGCATCCTACCACACCTTCCTAAGACACAACCAGCTGTTGAAAGTTTATTTATATCTGTAAACAATATATGTATTTTATTTATTAAGTGAAGATTGTAGGACACTATTTTCTAGTATTGCCCTCTATTTTCAAATGTCATTCTGTTTCTTGCTATCTCATTTTTCAGGTTTCCAATAAGAATATCCTCTACTTATTCCTGAATCTTTTGTAGGGACTTAATACTCAAAATGAAATGACATATCTGCAATTAAATACAGTACTACCAATATAATCATAACACCAAACACCTCAACCCTATCTGTCAAAGAGTTATATTTTAGGATATCTTTGGAAAATGATCCTTCACACTAAATTGTAGTTTATATAAATTTTATATTTATAGTATTCTTAAATTTGCAGAAATCCCTGAGGTCTAAACAGTTTGGGTCATTCATCTATTCTAGAGGATCTCAAGAGGTTTTTTTTTCTTTTTACCTTGTCATAATCTGATAAGAACTGTCTTTGTTTAATTGCATATCAACCCTGAGTTCCTACAAATGTCTTAAATAAATCTTTGTCAGGCTTCATCATTTTAGAAGTCATCTCCACAAATAAAGTTCAATAACCTGCAGGCATTTAAAATAAAGCTTTGCATTTCCAGTCTTTTTCTAAATGCTTCAGTGTCATTCTGACATTCAGTGTCAGCTCCTCCATAACTAATATGGAGTTCGGAGGTAAGAGGGTATTTCTGCCTCATAGCTTTCTCGATGCTTCAACTCACAGATTCCTTTGCAATGACAAAAATGCCTCCTTTGGAGAACATACAGCAAAGATGACAAAAAGGATCACTATCCACTGGGTCTCCTTTCCCTGCAGTAAGTAATATGTTCCTGTCTGTACACAACTAGCACATCCTGGCTATCCCAGTATATATAGATGGGTATACTTCATTTGTACAAAGTTTCAGTCCTTTAAAACCCACTTGGTCGAGACCAGTTATTCGAAGTACCAAAACTTAGAAAATTAAGTACAGAGATCACAATACAGTGCGGAATGGGAATATTCTTTTTTCCTCACTGTAGTGTGATCTTGGAGTTGTTATATTTAAGTAGGGGTGTGGGGGGGCACAGACACTCACATGGGGGGTGCAGGGGGTCTTGCCCCCCTGCAAAACATATTTTCTGTGTTTTTTTTCTTTTTTCAGTCAGCAGATCCGGTGACTAGGCTTCAGCGAAAGTGCACTTTCACTGAAATGCAGTTTTGCTGAAGTGGGCATCTAGTTTCCTTGTGTATTTTTGAACAAAGTAGATCCATATAGATACATACATATAGATATAGATATAGATAGATAGATTTACTTGCTTTGTAGAACAGCACTAATAGCAATGAGGATAATATAGATACCAAATGATTGACATTATGCATGTCAACATGATACTACAAATGCACCAAGCATTAATCTCAACTCATGCAAAAACTTTACAACAAAATGAAAAAGAAAACATTATTTTTGGCAGAGGGGCAAGCCACCCTGCACCACCTCAGACATCCCCTGATAATTATACATTTTAATTCTTTGACTGCACAATTC
Organism: Protopterus annectens; assembly: GCF_019279795.1. Taxonomy (NCBI): domain Eukaryota; kingdom Metazoa; phylum Chordata; order Ceratodontiformes; family Protopteridae; genus Protopterus; species Protopterus annectens. The sequence continues at coordinate 1,433,242,257 of NC_056731.1, read as the reverse complement.
TCAAGGAAAGGGCAAATTCCCCAACCATGACAATTGTCTGATCTGCCACATTTGCTGACAGGTATTGACCATTTGTTTAGCCAACCAAACTGTGTCAAGTAAACAGATGTTGACCAAAGCACCATTCATCAAAAGTAGGAATTTCCATATATACCTACGGCTTTAATCATTGGTTCCCCATTTATAAAATTTTGCAGGAAATCCATCTGATCTCACAACTTTAAAAGGGTTAAAAATAGATTTGTTTTCTTTATTTCTGTTTTCTCAATGGAAAACCTAGAAACCTCCTACATTGGGGAAACAGTGCCTTGACCTTTCCTTCACTGTACCTTCTGCATATTCAACTCCAAATTCCTTAAGCTGTCGTATAGGCAGGCATAGTACATACTAAATTTCTCTTTATTCTCTGGTCTTCATTTATTGCATTGTCATTTCATCCATAGATATTGACTACAAACTATATTTTCTTCTTTTAGCAGAATTTCCAAATTATGTATTTTGCATGTTTTCACTGTGACTCTAGCACTTTCTTGAGTACTGTAATATGTTTATAAGATTTGCTTCTCTTTCTTAATCTTTTCAGCCTCCAGTTAGGTATGAGGGAGCAACTTCTATAAATAGGCAAGTATTTCTGCCATATCCTGTGTACTATTATGACTCATTTTTCCTTATTGCTGCCTTATTGGGTGTGATTTCAGCTCAAATGGTTAAATTAATCCTATCCCACTCAATAAGGTAATGTTACTCCCTGTCCTAGTAATTGTCCTGAATGTCATGTTCTACAATGAGCTGCAAACCAACTCTTGTTTCAGTTCTACGTATACAAAGTTTGTCACCAGCTAGCTTGCTTAATACCCTTGAATTTCATCTGTGATGTCTATGACAACAAGGACATGATCAGAAGCAGCAGTTTCTTCACTATCCATGCTTATGACTCACCTTTTTGTCTTCTCATTCTTCAACTAGAATATAATCCAGCCTGTATAGCTGAATCTTAAAAATGTTTATTGCCTTCAAGCCTAGAGTTTATCTTTTTAAATTTCTAATCAGGTCTTTTCTTTCATACACTGACATATGTTATATTGCGTTCTCATTTCAATCGCTTTTGTTCCAAACTTTCAAACCTTCCCTTTATCTATAGTTTTATTGAAATTGCCTGCAATCACCCTTGCACATTCTGGTATAGACATATTATGCCATGCCAAAGCATTCAGAGAACAAAGTTGAGTTATTAAGGCTTTATGTGCATAAACTGACTAAGACCAAAAGATGTCCTTGAAGTCTGCCTAAAAATATTAACCCTATATCTCAGGGGTTGCTGTCTTCTCTGTCGTTCTTTTAGTATATTCCCTAAGCATGATGGCCATGTTTCCTTCCCCCACCTGAGGCTTATGTCAGCTGTAGGAATTTAAAAGCTCTTCTAATTCAGCTTAACAATTTACCGAATATTTTCCCACTAAAGATATTCTTTTGAATACAACTAATCTGACAATTCTGTTACTAGCTTTTTAAAAATGTACTTTCTCCTTAAAGATGAGTGTATATCACTGTGTTTTGTGTAAACGATTGGGTATGATACTACTCAACAATCATGCCAGCAGCTAGCTGTTGTATGTCTCATATTTCAAAGAGACCGTTTCTCAAGTTGACAGCCAAATTATCTATAGGGACTGCCTGTGCAGTGAGTCTGAGATCAAAGAAAAAAACCCTGCCAAACAGAATAATTCCTGCTGTAGTTCTATTATTCCCTCTTTTTCTTGCCCTTGCCAATATAGTGCTTACATAAGCTTAAAAATATTTTAAAAGATAGAGAATAATTACGAAAAAATATATGCACATTTAACCTTCTATCTCTATCGGTCAGCAGTGAAAATGACACATTCCTCAAGTGCATATATATACTTCTGTATTACAGAAATATTTGTATGAGGCAGTTACTTCCAAAATACTCATAGTTACCAGTTCTAAGACAAAAATGAAGAATAAGTACATTAAACCTGAAGATTTCATTAGATACATGGAAGCCACTAAAATAATCTGCTGATAGTTGCACATCACTAACAAAAGATTGCCTTCAGTTGAGAATACACTGGCAATAAAAATAACATTAGTTAATAAAACTTCAGTGAATCTCTATATATGTAGTATTCTTACATTACATAGTCATTAAAAAGACTCCTGCATGAGTAAGAAAGTACAATTTGTTCTGAAATGTCAGGCTTTACTCTTTTTGAGAAATCATTCTCTATAGACTCATAATCTAATATTCAGGGGTCATCACAAATATTACATGAGAAGTGAATGGAATATAAACACACCATATTCCTCTTCCTTGAAACAGGAAAATATTCCTCATATAAAGCATCATTAATCATAATAAAAATAATTCTGCCTGTTCAAAGCTTGATATAATAACATGGCTAGCAATTACACTGAATTTACCATGAAAATATGCCATATATATCTTACAAGGTATGCCTGTTACATATTTGTGGATATTAAATTACAGCCCTGTTTTCATGAAACCTCACAAGGAGTAAACAAACATTGTACATATAGATATAGAAATATAATTCCTGCATTCCATCTCCATATTTATGTCAAAGCTACATTAAGAAAAGGATGACATTGCCTATAATATCCTACAATTCGTATTAGTCATAATCAACATTTCATATGGCAGTGCATTGCATCTGACCATTTATTATACACACAACTATGTGTAACAGCTGAAATTACCATGTTTGTTACCTTTACATATTCCCCTAGTCTTTCCTTCTTCTAGACATCTTGGTTTGCCTCCAAAATCTACAAATCATCTCCCTAACTTGGTAGAGGTACCCACATCCACTAAAGTAAACATATCAGGTAAAGTAATATCACTCTCAGGTGGGACAGGAGAGTCCCAAACTGGAATAATGTCAAGTTGAATCTCATAAATCACAGACAGTCTCTTTGTCATGTGCTTATCTCAACTTCTAGCTCGGAGTCATCATGTAAGGAAATCGCACTGGTAATTCACAACTCATTGGTGAAAACAGTCCCATTTTTTATAGATATCTTCTATCGTATCTTAGCAACTATCCTCATTTGCTTTCATCTCTGTATGTTCAGGGAGGATTAGCTGTTTTAATGAGAGCAGCCTTTTGCTGGTCCAAGAATTTGTCACGCTGGTCAAAATTTCTCATTGAAGACGTGCAGGTGATATAAAATGGCACTCCAATACCACAGCTGTTTCTATAATCATCCAAAGTGACAGTACCAGCAGGGAGAGCCTGAGGAAATACTCCAAGGCAGGGACTGAAGTTTGTCCTTCTGGTACGGATAATCTTGCAGGACTAACAGGATGACAAAAGCTTTGTGCTTTCTGCAGTGGAAACTTCAGTTGCAAATTTTTAAACTGGTGCTTGCATTTCTCAGATATTTGGGTCTTGACAGATTTGTTCAAGGAAGGCCTTCAGATCACACTGTTTTCAAAACAAGGACTGTATTGAGGAAACTAGTGACAAAAATCAAAGTTGTGCAAGTAAAAATATGTAATGAATGTGGAAATTCATTAATGGTATCTAAATCATTTGTTCAATCAGCAAAAATACCGCTTGATAAGCATTCCTAGGGAAATCAGACTCAGACCTAAAAACAAAACAGTAACAAAGCAGGAACACTCAGGTCTGACCATAAGCTAATCACCCTTGAAATCCACATCTCACCTCCACCCCCAGTAAGGAAACCTCTGTAAAAAAACTTCTACAAAGTCAACTTCATGCTACTCAAGTCAGAAGTGACAAATGTCATGACACCCATGCAGACGGGAACTGAAAGTGCGACTGCTGAATCCTACATTAAGGCACTTTACAAGCACATCCACTTGTGCATGAATCATGCCATCCCCAATAAAACCAATACACTGTCCTCCAATAAAAGGAAGCCAATCTGGTGGTCCCTTGCCATAAACAAACTTTACAACAAAGGGAAGAAACTGTTGCAGAAAAGAGGAAAATCCCAGAATGCAAAAAACTCCCTTACCAGCCTCAGTAAGAAGCTGAGATCCCTCATAAAATCCTCCAAAGCTAGTTACGAAAATAAAATTGCCAAAGATTCCAAAGACAACCACAAGGCATGCTATAGCTATATCAAGAATCTAAATGGCAATGTTCAGATTTGCTCTGAGCTACAACAGAATGGCATTAAATATACTGATTCCAAGGATATTGCCAATATCCTGGCAGATTGATTCAGTGCAAACTTCACCCCCCTCTCACGCCCTAAAGAGCCCATCTCAATACTGAAAGATTGCTAAATACCAGTAATAATGGCCACACAGGTAAAAAACGTACTCTCCAAAGCTAAGAATACAGCATCCATGGGACCAGATGACATCCCAGGCTGTGTGCTACATGAACTACAAAATGAACTGGCATCTCACCTAAGTGTCATGTTTAATCATAGCCTCACCTCAGGCTTCGTGCCCACTGAGTGGCGCACAGCTACAGTTATCCCACTCCACAAGGGGGGATCCACCTTGGATCCCGGGAACTACCGCCCCATCAGTCTGACGAGCTTGATCTGCAAGGTCATGGAACGTATTATCATGGAACTTATAAACAAAGACATTGGCAACCTGCAAACACTGAACCCCATGCAGTTTGGGTTCGTGAAGGGCCAATCTTGTCTCCTGAACCTGATTGACTTCTTCAAATCAGTCGCCAGAGCTGTGGACAAGGGTAAGGTGGTCCACACAGCCTATCTGGACCTCACCAAGGCCTTCGACACCATCCCTCACTCTGAAATCATAGATAAACTTACTAAGCTGGGCATTAATCCCTACGTCACTCGATGAGTTGCCAACTGGCTTACTGACAGAACCCACACTGTAAAAGTAGCCAACTCCAAATCCAGCTCCAGACAAGTGACAAGTGGAGTACCTCAGGGTTCAGTCCTAGGACCACTCTCATTTGGCATCTACTTCTCTGAAGTACAGGCCAACACTAAGGGACTCTAGCTAACAAAGTTTGCAGATGACTGCAAACTGGGAGCCATTATTGAATCCCCATATGATGTGGATATACTACAAAAGGGCCTTACAGAAACAGATGCTTGGTGCCAGAGCCATGGGCTCAAGCTCAATGCCAAGAAATATATAGTTATCCCCTTTGGGAAAAAACATATACCCATGAATTACCACATAGGTGGCAGTATACTAAACACTGAAAGTGTGATAAGAGACTTAGGGACGCAGGTGGACAGCGGTCTCACCTTTGATAACCACATCGCCACAACAGTCAGGAAATCCTTCTATGTGGCAGACCTTATCACTATGGGCTTTTCATCCAGAAAAAAGGAGGTCATTGTCCCACTGTACTCATCCCTCATTAGACCCATTAAAGAATACAACGCCCCATTTGGCATGTACTTCTCAAGACATCTGCAACAACTGGAAAGGCCGCAGAAATACCTCAATAAAAGAATCACAGGCCTAAAGCAGATGCCCTATGCTTCCTGTCTACAGAAATTCCACCTATACTCTATCGCATATCATCTACTCAGAGGCGATCTCTGCTTAACATACAAAGCCATGTCAAACCCAGAGCTGTTGGACATGCTACACTTAAAGAAATCCCAATCCCTCAGAGACACACACTCCAGGGATCTAAACCTTGTCATCACAATGAAAAAACCATGCTGGAGGGATAGGTTTCTGACCCAGAGACTCCACAGACTCTGGAATAGACTGCCCATACATGTCAAGCAGAGCACCTCTTTGGCCCTCTTCAAACGGAACCTTGATGATTGGATGGGAGATAGGAAATACACGCCGGGGATCATGCCAGTCGCCCTGCTAGACAGGCATCCATGGAAGTAAATACTGTGGGAAGAAATAGCCAGGGAATTGTCATGGTTAGGCTTGTATAGGTCCTAGGGCCAATAGCCTAGTACCAACCTATGAAACTATGAACCTATCAACTATAAAAACAGAATAAATGAAAACTTGAATATCAGTTACGACTGAATCTCTTCTCAGTATTACATTGTACAGAAGAGGTTGTATGCGCCTCTCTCTCTTCTGCACTGTACATCTAGTATAAGAATGAACTTGCCCAATACAGGAAAATAAATCAAAGTACGTTAAGCATTTGAGTGCACTTTCTGCTGCTCTAAAGCAATTTAGGCCAGTATTTATATTACGGATTTAAATGACTACCTGAACAGCCATTTTCATTTTATTGGTCATGTCAGGTGGGACCTTAAGGAAGTTTGGATTTTTGTAGCTGCATATTATTTGGCATGCTCACAAAACAGAATCAGTTACATGCTTGCCTCTTTGGAAGGAGTAAACTAGACAAGAACTTCAATCTCAAAAAAAAAAAAAAACTGAATTGCTGGCACTTCAGTTCAATGCATTCTGTTCCAAAGTTCTACCAGTAAACTTCAGAGAGCTAAAGAATTTCAAGGCTATATTAAAGGAAATTAATATCTTGACCATTCAGCAAACAAGATGGGAGTAGTCTTGTTGTATCATGTCTGAACAGCAGCTTTCAAGGAGAAAGGTCAGGCTACATATGAATAAGGAATTACTAAAACTATTATTTATGAAAAATGGGAAATGAAGGTCTACTCATCCAGCACAATTGCCAGAGCTCTGGACATACCATATGCAGGTACAACTCCTCATTATGAGGGATAGATATCTGATAGGAGAGTAGCTAGTGTTATTTGTTTTTTGGTACAAGAAACAGGTAGACAACTGTCACAGACCCAGTTGTATTTATGTAAAAGGCTAACTACAACATATCAAAACACCCAGTGCCCTAGCTTGCTAACTACAACAAACACAGACAACCTCTTAATGAATATGAGCAAAGCAGAAGGAGGGAGGTAGTTCCTATTGTAGTGACCAATGCATGCTAACAACCATTATTTATTAATACTAGTTATTACACAGCCAAATGCTCATCACATGGACTGCAGCTGCATTATACTAAACTACATAACCATACCACTGACTTGAGGGACATATCTTGCCAGGAAGGACTGCATCAGCAAATAGCACTTAGAGAAAGTTACAGGTTATTGTAATGTGAATACACATTAAATGGTCTTGAAAAAAGGCATGGATGAAGCTCCACTTACGCGAAGGACTGCATCAGCAAATAGCACTTAGAGAAAGTTACAGGTTATTGTAATGTGAATACACATTAAATGGTCTTGAAAAAAGGCATGGATGAAGCTCCACTTACGCTCTCACCATTGCTAAAAGAAGGCACATTTCAGAATGCGACTTAATAGCCACTACTTTCAAAATGATTTTAGCTTGCAGGTTCTCAGGCATACTGGTGAAGGCACTTCTATTTGTCTTCCATTCATATAAATTCTGTATATTGCTCATCTGATTCGTATTTTAGCTACACAACACCTCATACTGCCTATGTGCATCCAAGAAATGTAACAGCCTCTGTTCTGAAGATCAGTTCTGGTAGTTGCATTTGGTAGAGTTGAATATGTTCTAGCTGTCTATTTTGTTTAGGTTTTTGTCAAAGTAATGTAGCATTTGGTGTGGGTTCATGTTGTAACAACACTGATAATCATAGCTCTCGACCTTCCCTCTTTAAAATGAGGAACACTAGCCCTCATAATGTGGAACAAACGGGCAAAATGTGGAACACATACTAATGGCTTACTAACAACTTCAACTAGGAAGGTAATAGGATAACTAAAATATGCTGGTTTTACTTATAAAGAAGATCTTTTAATGAATTAATATGATTAATTTCTATTTACAATGGATTTCACTTTAAAAAATTCATAACACTGAATGTGTGGCAGAGTCTTTCTATGTGGAAATTTGAGGCACTTCGGGGAAAGTGAATGCTTTAAGACCCCAAATGAGGTATGTTCCTTGTAATAAGGTACACTTGAGAGGTATGCTGATAATTGGTAAGTATGCACACTTAACCCATATGTACACTTGATGGATGTGTACATTCAGTCAGTGGATACAGACAAGCTGTCAGCCAATTTGATGGCCAGTGAAAATTAAGAAGATATTCCTTTATATATTACAGTTATAATCTCATTCCCTGTGTTTGAAGCTGTGATAAAAGGTGTTCCTGTACACCCACACAAAGGTTGTCTGTTTGCCTCAGTTGTTGATAAATGACCGTTTGATAAATAATGCCATTGCTTTTCTACAGATCACTGTGAATCAGTCCAGCCACAAACTTTATTATATCTTTAAGAATTTCACGTGAGTTAGGCAGTTGAATTACTGCTGAAATTTTATATAATATAGTTTATTTTCTCAGATGTACAACATGAAGGTAACTTTAGTATGTTTTGAACATTGGAATTAATGAAAGCCTAAGTATCGACTATTTCAAATATTTATTAGCTTGATATTTATATGGTATTTTTCCATCTTTCATACTCACCATAATAGGGATACAGTAGGTATTAAGTGCTGGTAGAAATACATCCAGATAAGTTATGTATAATGTCATTTTCTTTTTTATTTAATATTGCAGACAAACTTGCATGGCTGTCTGTTAATCGTCCCCTTATAGCAAATTAGTTAATGGAATTCTGTAATACATGCTTCTCGTCTAACATGTCAACAAGAAGAAAGAGAATGTGACTGTGTGTGTGTGTGTGTGTGTGTGTGTGTGTGTGTGTGTGTGTGTGTGTGTGTGTGTGTGTGTGTGTGCGCGTGCACACACGCGCGAGTGCAAAAGAGAGAGAGAGAGACAGACAGTCAGAGTAAGAGAGATGTATGGCATTCAATGAAGGAAAGTGAATTAGCACCCCTAATGTAAATGTAGAATCAGAAATGTTCTTACCATATCCAATTAGCTAGCAGTTCATTCAGCTGATATGATTATATAACTCTCCGTTAGTAAACATTGGCATGTTAGGAAAAATAGTTTATTTCATATATGATACTTAGGAACATGGAGTGAATTTGGGAGAGCTCAAATTCAGGAATAGCATAAAGAGACATAATCGTTGAACAGGTTAACGAATACTGACAAGCCATCTTTACAGGCACAGTATTATGTCCCAAAATGAAGATGGTGCTCAAAACTGCATAGCATGCAAATAAGACAACGCTAAAGCAGAATGGATGAAATGGGTCACTAATTCAATGTTGCCAAGAGTCTAAGTTCTGAGTTCAAGGCAGAGAATGGCAAAATATGAAATTCAGAGGAAATGGTGTGTTTTTTTTTTTTCAGGATGTATCTGTTTTCTCTTATGGCTTAAGTCATTGGCCAATATGTCTAGAAATCTTTTGATGAGTTCCAGAGTGGTGTTCTGCCTTTAGATTCTAATCACATCAGTTTCCTGGTGACATCCATTTAACGCATATCATAGAAAAGTGGACGATGAAGGAAGTGGTTCGACTGGTTATTGAAAGAATTTGTAGAACCATGGATAAAGATGATTAGTTAGATGAACAAATATGTTAAAAATATGAAAACATCACACACAATACAACTGTTACACATGCTTACTATTAAGTTCTACAGCTGTTAATGTTCTGTTTTCGGCACCCCACCAGATGTCAAAAATACTGATGCTATGATGATTTTCCAATACATTTAAAATTGTACCCTGTAAAATGTCAAAACTTCTGATGCTAAGGTGGCCTTCCAGTACATTAAAATTGCAAGCGTTGATTTTCAAGGCCTGTCTTGTTTCATAATCATTAAACCTGTTTACTGCAACTATGTCCCACTCAATTATTGAAAGACTAAATGCTTCATTTTGTCTTTATCTCACACACACACACACACACACACACACACACACACACACAATTCTCCTCATCTACACACACACACACACACACACACACACACACACACACACACACACACACACACACACAATTCTCCTCATCTGCCCCTTTGTAATTGGCTGCCACCTCTACCTCTTCAAATACATTACTTCAGGAGTGGGCTATTATATCCATTGCAAGTTAAACAGCAGGTGCAGGTGACGTAATGTCAAAGAAACAAAATCTCACTTTTGTAACAGTGCCCATAGAAACATACTGCAAGCTGTGCAGCAATATAAAAGAAATTCGATATATAATCTTGATGACATCTAAGTGCAAGTGTTTTCCCCCAAGGGATCTGAATTGCTTTTCAAGTAGATTTATTCAAGTCTGAATTCAACAAGACACCTTGTCAGAGTTCTGCCAAAATCCTTCATATTTCTCTGATGAGTTCACTGAAATAGTACATTGATTTTTACAGTTAGTATTTTCTGTTAGAATGAAACAACAATTAGCTGTAAATGTTTTCAGTCCTGTATGGTCTGTGTTAAAGGACCTGGGTGTGTCCTCGTCATTTAATTCAAGCAATACTATTCCTCCTTCTGATATAATGATGATATTTATTTGAACATCTCTGATATGTACCATTGGCTAAATTAATGCGTAGTAAACTGAATGCTTTACTTGTGTTTTAATTTGATTTGTAGATGATGTATAAAGAAGGATAGCCTAACTTAATTTGTTCACTGGAGGGAATTTGCAAAAGTCAGATATTAACAAACTCTAGGGCCCTTGATTTTGTTGTTTAAATCTGGCGAACTTTATCAAAATAATAATGGATTGTTGAAATGACTCATGTTGCCTTTAGACCTTTTCTATAGTTTGAAGTACAGTTTTGCTAAACACAAATCAGGAAAAAAAAGAATTAGAAATTAAGTATCTGAAGTAAAGCAGCTGCTATCCTTCTCGCTATCACAATTCCCAGAAAAAAAGTGCTGTTACAGTTTCATAAATTATTTCAGCTGGAATGCAACAACAGGTCAGATCCTTAAGTTCAAGGTCCTGGAAGCAAAGGAAGTTTGGGATGTTATGTTCTCCTTTCCAGTACATGTAAATCTGCTGCATTCACAAGAATTACATTTGGGAGATGGGAAACAAGAGGATTTTCAGATGTTTGTCCTAGCAAATTTATAATTACATTCAGCAAGGATTTTATGTTCTTCAATGAGTGCATATAATTCATTCCATGCTCACTGTTTCATATACTACAGTTATTGCAAATCTTCTAATGAAAGTTGTGTCCAGTGAAGTACAATCATTTCTGCTTGTTAGTATATGTACTTATAGGGAAGTATATCGAATGTGCATGTATGTATGTGCTGTATTTTTTATGCCTAACCTACCCCCTACACATCTGCTTTGATCATACAGTATCAGTCCAGCCTCCTTCCACTTACCTTTTTCCACCCTTACAGTCCCATAATGACAATCCAGCATGAGTCAGTTTGTTGTGTGTTCCACCTGTCTTCTTAGATGGATGAACCACGTAGCTACCCCATGTAGGACTGAGGGCAAAATCTCAGTGAAAGTGCAATGAACAGGAACCAGAATTTATTATTCCATATGAGCAATCAGAGTGCATGCCAAAGGCGGCAATAAGCACTGACATTGTCCATGCATGGTGTGCACGTCTATACAAGGTGAACCCATAATCTGTCACTCCCCCTCCTTCTTAAGCTGACAGCTATATGAGACAGGGTTCAGGCCTCCACTAGATGTCAAGCAAATAGTGAATAATCTCATAGCTTTTTGCTGAAAAAGAGAGCTAATAAGCAGATGTTGTCACCCTATTCTACCACAACAGCCCTTTGTTTTCAATTTCTAGCTTTAATTGACAGAGACTGACTCCCTTCTTTTGCATCAGTGGTCTGGCCTGTGTTATGAACGTGTGCATTGCACACATATCTGGGTGATGGTATTAATTTTTGTGTTTTTGATGGTTAGCATGTATGCCACTGGTGGGCGGTGCAGAGTGGATTCCAGTGAAATGATATATAATTCAGGAATGTGCCTCCAGTATCAGAGCCAGAAAGTGTCTCCATGGCTCAGTCCATAACAGAAAGGCCACACACAACACAAGCTCTTGCAGGTACTTTTGATTTTTGCACATACTTTGATAACACAAAGATATAAACATATTTGACAATGACAAGACAAAACCTAATGTCACACCATTTCTACCTAACAACATCCTGCGTCTACATCCAGCATAATACTGAATCAGAGATCATTTACTAGTAAGTCTGAGTTAGGTTTTCATAAGCATTTGAAAAACACCTTTGCAGTCCATAAGCAGTTTCCATTTATTATAACAGCCAAGTTAGTTATTACTATACAGAATTAATTTACTTAGGAGAGGATGCTGCAAGAAGAAAAGCTCTACAATGCATACATGTATACACTGATGCTCAGCAAAGTAAATTCCAGATAATACAATAGGTGGCTATATGATATCACTAGATAAGTATTTTTTAAATTATAAGCAGGTAAAGCTGCATATGCTTGGTTTAGGAATTGATTGATGTCAAGACATTGAGCACACCAATATCTTGCTCAGCAATATCATAAAAATAACACTGATACTATACAAATATCAAAATTTACAAAAAGGCAAACCTTTTTTCTCAGTAGTTCTGCAACCTTTTCAGATGACCTCAGTGGGATACTTTTTACAGAAATTTGAGATTTTGTTGGCCAAAGCATGTTCATAATCAATATAAAGGGCCAGATTCCATTTATTGTATGTAGCTTAGTGTTGCCAGACTTAGTTGTTCTTGTACAGTCCTATCATACTAACATGTTTAGATAAAGAATCGTGTTTTTCTGTAAAAGTAAGAGGAAAGGTTAGAAAATTCATCCTAAAAATCTCAGGGCATTTGCCATTTTCTTGTTTTTCACAAGACACAAATACTGAAATAAGGATGTGCTCCAAAAAGGCAAAAACTGAGACAGAGGATACCCCTTTTCTATCCTGCTTTAGTCACCACACAATTCTAAGTATTCTAGATCTCAGATTGCCATACCTTAGGAATTATAAAACCAGAGATCAGTAATGTTGTACTTAGTATTTTTATTGCCTCAGTGTTACTGCCCTCAAAGTTTATTCAGCAACATTATGATGCAGAAAAAAAGATACCACTGAAAAATGCTCATTCATAATTTGGATGGTTTTTGCTTTGTTTTTGACAGGATGAATTTACTATAAGGTGATCCTTAAAGAACAATACATTTGTAGTAAATAAAGTGCTGTGATTATGCTCCAAAATCTGGGAAAAGATGGGATTGTGAAGCACCATTCTGACAGCAGGAAGGTCATTAAGCTTTTGTAAAGCACCCTTCAATGCTACTGAGCTCTGACTTCCAGATATAGCATTAGCAGTTACCAGTGACCAGCACAAACAAACATCAGGATTAACAGACAGATCTGAAAGCTGCTAAACACTTCAGCAAGTCTTTTCACAGCTTTTAAAGCTGTTTGTGCATCACACTAATCTTCTGTGTTGGCTGGACTATTTGTGGCAGCAGTAAAAAGGGTGTTACAGCTTTCAAAGCTACTTGTGACGCCACTTTTTTTCTGCCTAACTTTTGTAGTATATAGGAACAGGTAAATCCCCACTGACTAATAGGAATTATAATAGGGTCTCTGAGATCGTAACTCATCCAGCACTGTGTTGTCAGTACTAATGTCAAAACTTAATTTTTGAGCTTTGCTTTTGAGGAGAATTTTTTCAAATTCTTGTGTTGAACTAATAACAAGCAGGTTATGACTAGATACTAAATCATAATCTTCTGTGCTATCACTTTCATTAAAAGGTGGATTGCTCCAACATATATTTTAGCATCCAGGCATGATTAAGGGACAATTGTCAAGATGTTATACAATTCCAAAAGCCCAGGTTATACACCTGAATATAATTGTTTGTATTAGAGTGGTCTTCTTGTCTTGACAGAGTATTAGATGCGTTGTATGTGCGTACTCATTTAAGGTGCAGGTATGCTATTTTAAGAGTTTTTACACTATTTCTTTTTTCGCTAGTCACAATTTGCTGCCATCTCTTTTAGGATGCTGCATTTTATCATAAGAAATTAGTATATTACCTTTTACTTGCACTGCGGTGGTGGTGCTGTGGTAGCGTTGTCGCCTCACAGTAAGACGCTGTCCAATTTGATTCTCAGCCAGAGTGTCTTCTGCGTGGAGACATGCGTGAATGGGCGTACCTTTGTTGAAGGTTGTGCGGCAGAGCTGGCAACTCGGTATGTAAAAATCAACTGCCAATCATTAGCAGACCGGAGTTCCGCTGTGGCAATCCCCAACCGGGAAAAGCCGAAAGACACAACAACAACCTTTTACTACTATGTCCGTCCTATCAGCTCTTTTTTTCAATCTGTCTATGGCAATGGAACCTTGATAAGTTATGTTGCTCTTCTTATATGTACATAGATCCCATGCAGTTTGAGTTTCTAAATGTTCTAAATATATACCACTGATAACCCAATAAGAAGCAGACAGTTTGGTGATATTTATACATAGCTAGCTGAACTGGTATACATACATGAAAGGAATGTGTCAAGTCTGTTACTGAAAAAGCTGCTACATGAACCTGTTCATCTCTACTTAATGTCCTCAGCAACAACACTGTACTTGTTATCTCCTTGACCAAGCTATTTTAACAAGCTTATTACCATTTTCTTTAGAGTCAAAAATGTCTCCTTGCATCTTAGGTTCATAGGTTCATAGGTTCATACTAGGCTATCTGCCCTAGGGCATTTATAAGCCTAGCCAGAATGTGTTTGGCTATCACCACCCATTTTAAATTTATTTTGCTATGCCCTTTTTCGAGGTTAGTATACTGTGCCTCTGTCTAACAGTGACACAGAAGTGATACCCGGGGTAAACCTACGATCTCCCATCCACTCATCAAGATTCCTCTTGAAGAGAGTCAATGAGGGACTCTGCCTAACCTGGACTGGGATTTTATTCCAGAGTGAAGGGAGACTCTGGGTTATGAATCTGTCCCTCCAGCATGTCCTATTTATTTCAGTGCTGAGGTTCAAGTCTCTCATGCATGTAGCTCGATGGGATTTGGATTTTCTGAGGTGCAGCATGTCCATTAATTCCAGGTTGGACATGGCTTTATACATCAGCACAGATCGCCTCTGAAAAGGCGGTATGCCACTGAGTAGAGCTGGAGTTTCTTTAACTGGGCAGCATATGGCATCTGTTTGAGTCCTTTGATCCTCTTGGTGAGGTACTTTTGGGGTCTTTCCAGTTGCTGCAGGTGTTTGGTAAGGTACATCCCAAAAGGGGCATTGTACTCAATTATGGGCCTGATGAGGGATGAGTAAAGAGGCACGATGACCTCCCCTGATCTAGATGTGAATCCCTTCATGATTAGGTGGGCTATATAAAATGTTTTTCTAACCACTTTGGCCACGTGGTTGTCAAATGAGAGATTGCTATCAACTTGGGTCCTCAGGTCCCTAATTACTTCTTCTGTACTTAATGGATTACCACCTATGTGGTAATTTGTGGGCACTTTGTTTTTGCCAAAGGGGATGACTATACACTTTTTGGCATTTAGCTTGAGGCCATGGCTCTGGCACCAGTTGTCTGTTTCTATGAGGCCCTTTTGGAGGATGCTTGTGTCGGCTGGAGAGTCGATTATGGTGCCCAGTTTGCTGTCATCTGTGAACTTGGTCAGCCACAGTCCTTCTGTGTTGGCCTGTACCTCCGAGAAATATATACCGAACAAGAGAGGTCCCAGGACTGAGCCTTGTGGGACACCACTTGTAACTGGTTTGGAGTCTGACATGGCTCCAGTAATTCTAACCATGTGGGTTCTGTCCTTGAGCCAGTTTGCAATCCATCTAGTGACATAGGGGTTTATATTTAAGCTGGTGAACATATCTATAATGCCTGAGTGGGGTATTGTATGGAAGGCTTTTGTGAGGTCCAGGTAGGCTGTGTGGACCACCTTCCCCTCGTCAATGGCCTTGGTGACTGTTTCAAAGAAATCAACCAGGTTTAAGAGGCAGGATCTGCCCTTAACAAAGCCAAACTGGGTAGGATCCAGTGTCTGTCGGTCCCCAATATCATTATTTATGAGGTCCATGATGATCCTTTCCATAGCTTTGCAGACCAAGCTAGTCAGGCTTATGGGGCGATAGTTTCCAGGATCCGTTGAGGCACCACCTTTATGGAGAGGGACCACTGTTGCTGTACGCCACTCTTTGGGCACATATCCTGTAGTAAGGCTGAGATTGAACAGTAGTTTTATGTTTGGGTTTAGCTCTTCTTGGAGTTCATGTAGGACGCAGCCCGGGACACCGTCTGGTCCCATTGATGCTGTGTTTTTTGCTTTGGAGAGGGCGGCTCTTACCTGAGCATCTGAGATGTCAGGGGGGCAGCACTCTGCTGGGATAGATATTTGCCCTTTTGGTAGGGAGGGGGGGAGAAGTTTGCGCTAAACCTGTCAGCTAGGATGTTGGCAATGTATGTGGGTTCAGTGTATTTTTTATCATTTTGGACTAATTCTGAGCATATCTGGGAATTACCACCCAGGTTCCTAACATAACTAAAGAAAGCCTTGTGATTATTCTTAGTGTCCTGTGCAATTTTTCTCTCGAGGCTGGCCTTAGACAATTTTATGAGTGCCCATAGTTTTTTGCTAATACTGATCAGTGATGCCTTCCCTTTTTGGGATTTTGCTCTGTCATTTAGTAGCTTCCTCCTTCTATTGTATAGTTTGTTTATGGCTGGGGTCCACCAGACAGGACGTCTGCCTTTGGCACATTGGGTCTTGGTTTTATTTGGGATCGCATGATCCATGCATTCCTGAAGGTGTTCATAGAATGCGTTTATAAATGATTCTGCGGTCTGGGCCATATTTTCCACAGGCCCGGGGGCTTTGAAGGATTCCACCTCAGTTTTGAGAAGTGTGAAATTTGCTTTAGAGAAGTTTTTCACTGTGGTTTTCTGGGCAGGGGGTGGGGTTGGGATGTGAATATCCAGTGAGATTAGTTTATGGTCTGATCTTACCAGTGAGGGATACACTTCTGGTCTGGAGCATAGATTTCCCATGTTGGTGATGATCAGGTCCAGTATGTTTTCCCCTCTTGTGGGAGTGGTAACAAGTTGTTCCATAGCATCTGAGTTTATAAATTCAGGGAACCTTTGGGCTAGGGTGTTGGAGCTAGAGTAATGCTCCCAGTCTATGTTTGGGTAGTTGAAGTCACCCAATATAATGGTGTTTGGAGAGACCTTCATATTTTTCAGTGTTCTCAGAAAGGCCGAGTGGGGTTCCTGGGTTTGGCAGGGTGGTCTGTAGCAGGCTATAAACTTGAAGGCAGTTTTACCCACTGTTAGTTGCACATGGATAGTCTCTGATGCTTCGTGCTTTGCCACCAACCTGGAGGTGTGGGTATCTTTGATGAATATCGATACTCCCCCTCCTTTTGTGGTTCGGTCCATGTTTTGGGGCCGAAAAGCATGGTATGAGGTATAACCTGGTAGTGCTGGGGTGCTCTCGGGAGCCCTGAAGCAGGTTTCTGTTACTGCACAGATATCGATGTTCTCCATGCTAAGGAGAGTTTTGAGTGCGTGCATCTTGAGGTTTAGACTTCTGGCATTGTGTAGCATTACTCTTAGTTTCTTATCCCTTGTGATACCTACGCAGGTGGGTTTGTCTTTTGAGCCTTGCCTAAAAAAGGCACTATGGGGGTAGCAAGAGCCTTTGCCAATATCCGAAATCCCAGGGGTGACAGGTGCAAGCAGTCCCTAGTGAAGCATCGTGGCTTGTCGAGCATATCATCCCATGCTGACAGGCATTGGATCCCCTTTGAATGACACCAGTACTTAAGCCAATTGTTGAAATTGATCATCTTGTCTTCATATTGTGGCATCATTCTTGGTGAGGGTAAGATGCTACTCAGGGTCAGGTTCATACCGGCCTGGGCTACATGCTCAGAGAGCTCCTTTATGTCTCTTTTCATGTAGTCCAGGGAGGTACATCTCAGGTCATTCACACCAGCATGGACAATGACTGAGTCATATTTGTACTTGCCTTGGAGTGACCTGAGTGCTTGTGTTATGTGGCGGATCTTAGCGCCTGACAGGCTGCTCACTGTGACCCTCTCCTTGTTCAGCCTGGTGAGCGGGACGTCAGTGTGCCTGAGTCACCTATTACAAGTGTATCAGGTGTGTTACTTTGTCTTAAGGGCTGTGACTGTTCGGCACACTGGCTTTGTGAGATATGTGTTGCACGTGTTTTGTTATGGGGTAGAGGTTGCTTGGGTGTCTGCTTTGGAGGTCTCTGCTGCTTAGGCAGATCTTTATTTAGAGCCTCCGAGTATGTTTGTGTGTGATTATGTGTTTGGTTTGCTGTCTTGGTAGGTCTATGTGAGACTGGAATTGTAGTGAGCGTGGTTTCCTTCTCCTCCTGACTGGTTATGCCAGTACTGAGTTGAGAGAGCTTAGCCTCCAGTTTGGCTATATGGTTGGATCTCTCACATGTGTTGGAATTTGTTGGGAGGAGGAGAGGGTTGTCTGTGTACATGAGGCAGTTGCAACATTGCCTCAAGATTCCCAGATTCACCAGCTTGACCGGAGAGGAGATTGATAACTGACCTTTGGACATGCTAGAATAATATTGGGAATTCCTTAATAATTGAAAACAAGGGCCAGTGGGGAGTGAGGGTGTAGTGCTTTTAATTTTTAGTGCTGACTTATAAAATTGCTTTAGCAAGCAAGTGCCAGGTAACTTAAGTGCAATGTGTCACAGGTAACTTAAATGCAAAAACGACAAACAGTAACTTTCTTTCAAGTGAAACAAGGAAATAAGTACAGTAAGCAATGCAGATATCACTAGTGATCCACAGAAGTGCTGAGAAGCCGCGTATTAGGTGGAATTAGCGTTCCAGGGCAATAACAAGCGAACAAACAACAAGCATATAAACAAAGCTAGATTCAGCAGGCCTGGATCTAGTCTATGCTACAGTAAACAAGGTGTACCAATTTCAGTATGATACAGTTCAAATATTCAGGCACTATAAACCTTTAACCAGAAATTCCCAGCTCAGAAGGGCAGAGTCCAGCCTCTTCTCCCACAAGAGTGCAGACCACGAACCTTCTTAATGTAAAATAACTGGCCTGAAGCCCAAGTGCTTAAACCAGAACTAATACACTTTAAGAATAACAGACACTGGGCTCTCAATCAGCAGTTCCCAACTTAGAAGGATGAAAGCTACCTGTCCTGCCACCACAGTGCATGCCACAAACCTTCCTAATGTAAAACAACTGGTCTGAAGCCCAAGTGCTTAATCCAAAATCTTTGCACTTCTAACCTTTTGCAAGCCTCTCATGTCACTAGTATTTTTCATACAAAGGACCGTTCACTTTCTTTTTATCTTTCAATGTAATGGAACAATAGTATAATACTCTAATTTACACAGTTCACTAGCTCTAGCCAACAGCTCAGTCTGACTCATCAAAGGTTCCACTAAAGTCAGTGTTACGTAGAATCTGGACACAAACGTCTAGTGAGGGTCATGAATTGTGCACTTTATTATTTGCTACAAGTATGAAATAACAAGGTCCAGTATTTCCAGTGTACATATGTATATATATATATATATATATATATATATATATATATATATATATATATATATATATATATATATGTATATATATATATATATATATAATATATATGTGTGTGTGTGTGTGTGTGTGTGTGTGTGTGTGTGTGTATGTATATATATATATATATATATATATATCCATATATATATATAATATAGATATATATATCCATATATATATATATATATATATATATATATATATATATATATAGATATATATATATATATATATATATATATATATATGTATATATATATATATATATATATATATATATATATATATATATATATAGGTCTACTTGAAAACACCGACACGCCAAAACACTGACGACGAGAACACTGAGACCAGAAGATCGTCAATTGAGATGACCGACAGTTTAAAAAGCACAAAACTTCACATGCCTGACAAACCACAATCCCGACAATCAACAAAACAAAACAAATACCTTTTCCAAAAAACACACACACACAACACAAGCACACCAAAAACCTTACCTACACTAAATCTTACATACACAACTATCTATGCACTAACCTTAACCCAAACCCTAACCCTAAGGTCCGTCACTATCACACACTCACCTAACCTGTGCCCTAACCCTAACTCACTTAACCCACCCCAACCCTAAAGTCTGTCACTATCACACACTTACCTTACCCACACCCTAACCCTAACTCACTTAACCCGCTCCTAACCCTAAAATCTGTCAGTATTGCACACTTACCTTAACATATAGGTGTTGTCAGCATTGGGCTTTTAAACTGTCGGACATCTCAGTTGTCGATCTTCCAGTCTCGGTGTTCTCGTGGTCGTTGTTTTGGCGTGTCTGTGTTTTCAAGTAGACCTATATATATATATATATATATATATATATATATATATATATATATATATATATATATATATAAAGACCTCAATACCCAGTTTTGGAATAGAATAAAGTAGTTTAGTAATCTGCTTGTTTTAAAGATGTTCACCATTTTTCCAAGCACAGATTCAATTTTTCCATATACGTTACACTGGTATATCCTCAGAATTGCAGAAGATGCCAGACTGAAAATATTCCTCTTATTCCAGAAAAATAGGGAAAGCAGTTAGAAAAGCAAAGGTTCAAGCCAAGGAAATAATTGCAACTAAGTTATGAAAAAATGTATCCCTTTTATAATGCATCAGTGAACAAAGAAAACAAAGAGAAGGTGTACTAAATAATGAGAAGAAAATGTTAGTCAGATGGTGAACTAAACATAAAGGTACATACAGATACACAGATAATATAAATATAGATATAGATATAGGTATATATAGATTAGATATAGATACAGATATAGATATACAGATATATATACCAAATGAGATTCTTAATAGTCACTAAGGAAAAACATTGAAGTTGTCTTTGAGACAACAATAAGCCTTTTGATGAGTGGATACAAAAATCCATTAATTGAGGAAAAAGCTATACAAGTTCTAAATCTCAAGGTGGATAAGGAAACATAACCCCCTCTACATTAATTAATAAGATTTACCATCATAAGGTCGAGCACACAGTGCCCGAACCTGTATATGTGCAAATTTTGTTAGTGAATCATGGCATGCTGAACAGTCAGAATGTCGCAAAAAACACAGAAATCAACATTTCCAACTGCTCTACATCCAAAAATGAGTGCTAATATGGGTCAAAAACTGGACAGGATTTTGCGATTCGCAACACCTGCATTCGCAATTGTGGGATGTTGCCGCACTCCTTTCGGACATACTCACTCGACCATTCACCTGTCGACCTTATGATGGTATACCAATTTATAAGTACTAAAATAGTAACTGGTAAAATCAGTGATATAAATTACCATAGTCTGTATGAAATCATATCATTGTGGTATAATTCTTGCCGACAAGGGAATGGTAATGTGTTTTCTTTTTCAAAAAAAAAAAAAAAAACAGAAGCTAGGCCAGCGCAAGCTACTGTAGACTTTTTATCTGACTTCATTGGAGGGAAACAAAATAGAATACTACTCAAAAGTTGAAACCAATCTGAATACTTATCTGATTTCTGAACAATTTGTTTGTGTCCACTGGGTTTACTCAGTTCACACAGAAAATAAAAAAATAACTGGTGACCAGTAGGGCAATGACCCAGTGTCTGTTTACTGAATCACATTTCTTCTTCTGGGTGAGGAACATTTCCAACATATTCTAGAATAATGTGAACCAAGACACTTAAAGTCTTACTGATTCCTCTTGTTTTAAAACAAAACTCACAACAGTTAAAGAAAGCTCATAAATATGAGTATTTAAAGGATACTAGATAATGTATATAACAATGCCAGTGTTTCTTACAATATTTTAAGTATTGCATTATATTAATATGACATTAAATAACTGATACAATACTGACGTAGCAATTTAAATGAAATCATATGTATTTCCAAACAAATGATGCTATGGAGGTATGCAAAAATATTTAGTGTATATGTATCATTATGTCAAATAGCACAATGAGTGGTGATATACAGGGAGAGGCAGTTTAGAAACAGATGTAACAACATTGTCTACGAGCAAAATAACATGCTGTTCTTAATATGCAAGTGACTACATAAAGGAATGCAAATGAATGGCATTATACTAATGAGAGTCACGCAGTATGCAAATGAAATCCAACATTGCAGAAGAATTCAGAGACATATAAATGCAGTGTGAAGAGCCAAAGTGCTCATGTGTTTTGAACACCAGAAATTCTCAGTGTATAAGAACTTCACTCACCCTAATATGCTAGGGATTACAGCCACCATAGCTGAGCAGCTAGCTAAGACAATTTCAGACTCATAGACTCCTGGTAACTAAGAGTGTAACCTTTACTCAGTATCTTGTAGACTCTTGAGGAATGCACCATTAGAGACTATGCTGCCTAATGACTGCACACGTATCCTTAAACTTACTCTTGAACTTATTAGCCTAGACTGCCTTTTTACAGCCGGAGAGAGGGTATTGCTGAAGGTTTGATAATCATGATACTAAATAGCCCAGAAACACTCATGAGTCATATAAGTCATATGAATCCTATGAAAGAGCATGCGCTAGTGGCCGTTATCTGAGCAACTGCCCAAAATGTTGCATGTCATCACCCTCCACACCACAGATGAGTCCACCAGTAACTATCATATATCATCTGTATGACCAGGGTATTGTTGATCCTTTCCGTGTGGTCAAAAACATAATAAGTGAGTTTATAGACATATGTCGTCCATATATGAAATCAAGTAGAATGCATGAGCTGGATATCAATCTGCACATGAAGTTTTGTGTAATATTAACCATCTTTGTTACATGGATCTTTAAGTACCTGGTGGATGACACATTATGTATTTAGCAGGCAACAGTCTGGTGTATCCTACACCAATTCCTTAGCATGATTATGCAGCATGTGGAGAAATGTATATGGTTTCCATATACAGCAAAGGGCAGAGCCAAGTTTATGTGGACATAAACTATTCTCTTGAAACTCAGATTTAGTGAAAATGTAAATGACAATCCATTAAAGTACAAGAGATGTGGTGGGATTCATACTCAATTTCAGTATAGTGAAACATAATTACTGGCTATGTGAAAGGAACAGGAATTCAAAAGACAAATATTTAATTTACTTGTTAATAGCCTGTGACATAGGTTAATAGGTTAATGATCCCAGGGAGCCTTTTCAGGTCAAATCATGTTTCCCAAATGTATCTCACAAGTTTTGATACTACAGGGTTATTTTATAGGGCACATGTAGGCTTGGCCATGGGTGGTCAAGCATTTACAGGCTGGATCCCTCTACTAGAAACATAACTGGCAGACCAGGGGTAAAGTTCGTATTCCTCATCTACTGGCCAAAGTTACACTTGAATTGGGTTAGGGAAGGACTACATGGATGGGAAGCTTGTTCCATAGAAGGGCTAATCTCTGAGACACCTCCCTGTCTCTCCAGTATGTCTTATTTATCTTGCAGATGAGGTTTAGGTACCTAGACTGGGTAATTTTGATGGTATTTGTTTTGGAGATGCACATCAGCTTCATCACATCTGGTTTAGAGGATGCTTTGTAGGAGACTGAGTACAGGGATAAGGCTTTGTATTGATATATGCAGGACATGTTGTTTATACCCTTATTCTTTTTGTCTGGAAGCTCTGTGGATACTCCAGTTGTTGCATATGCCTGGTTAGCTACATATCAAATTGGTCTGATGAGGGCTGACTACAGAGGAATAATGACATCCTTGGACCTAGATGTCATACCCTTAATTATAGAAATTGTGTGCCATCAAATTATTTCCTACTGTCATAGCCAAATGATGGTCTACATGCATTCTCAAATCCATGACTACTGGGATAGGTTATCACTGTGGTAGTTTCCAGCGACAGCCATCTTTCCAAAGGATACTATTGTGCATTTCTTGTCATTGAGTTTTAGACAGTGGTTCTAACATTTAGACAGTGGGTCTAACACTAGTTATTAGGCTGTGTCAGTCCTTCTTGGAGGATATTTTTCTCTTTGGGAGATTCCATGACTGCATATAGTTTGCAATGGTCTGCAAATTTCATTAGCCAGAGGCCTTTGATGTTGGCCTTGACTTCAGAGAGGTAGATACCAAAAAGGAGCAGGCCCAGCACTGAGCCCTGAGGGACTCCATTATTGACTGACCTCTTGTGGAGGTAGACTCCCCTATCCTAAATTCTTAGGTCCTACCTGTGAGCCAGCTGGCTATGAAGTGGGTGACAAAGGAAAGTATACCTAATTTTGTGAGTTTGTCTACAAAACCCTTGTACAGTATCATACTGAATGCTTTGGCATGGTCAAGGTATGCAGTATCCACCATTTCACCCTTGTCTTTTGCTTTGTTGACCTTCTCAATGAAGTCCATTAGGTTGAGTAGGCATGACATGCTCTTGATGAAATCAAGTTGGTTAAATCCAGTGTCTGAAGGTTTTATATTTCATTGTTTATGATTTCTATGATGATTGTTTCCATGGTTTTGCATATGAGACTAATCAAACTTATGGGTCTGTATTACACTGGTCTGTAGATGTCCTCCTTTATGCAGATGTATGACAGTTACAGTCCTCCATTCACTTGGCATGAAGCCTGTCTGGAGGCAATAGTTAAACAGTGATTCAAGTGGTTTTGATAGGTC
The DNA here is from genome assembly GCF_019279795.1 of Protopterus annectens. NCBI lineage: Eukaryota > Metazoa > Chordata > Ceratodontiformes > Protopteridae > Protopterus > Protopterus annectens. The sequence continues at coordinate 1,433,217,612 of NC_056731.1, read as the reverse complement.
ATCTTTCAAGCTATTAAGAACACATCCTTGGATATTATCAGAGCCATCAATGCAGTGTTCTTGGCCTTGATGATTGCATTGAGGACTTGCTCCTTAGTGACAGCTGTGGGAGTTATGGTTACGGGTATATCCTCAGCAGTGATTGAGGGGAGAGTGGGATAAAATTAAAGCAAAACTTGCCAGCCAGTAGATCTTCTATATGATCTTCCAGCTCAGTATAGATGGCTTCATTTACACATTGTTGTATACTGCCTTTAACATTGTAAACATAACTGAATAATGTCTGGGAGGCTACTTTTACCTCACATTTAGTTTTGGTAGACTTAATTAGTGCATTATGTTGCTTGTTTAGATTGATGAAGGAGTTTTTACCATGCTGGTAATTGCACTTGCAAACTTCTGCCATGAATTTCTTACATTTTGTGTACAACCTGCTGATGTTGGGATTCAACCAGGGTGCTTATTCTGGCTAGGTACAGCTGTCTCTATGCAGCCATTAACATAATTGTACAGAGTTTCCGTGAACAATTCTGCACTGAGAGCACTGTATGAGCATTTTTCACAACAGTTTTTTAGTATTATTTCTGAATGTTTACTGTTCTGATTTTTCCTTAAGGTAATAACAGAGAGAGTAGCAGGAGTTATGAGGAAGAAAGCAAGTGGATCAGGTAATAATCAAAACATCTACAGTCACCAATATTTATTAGTGCTCATACAGCACTTGCTCATGAAAGCAGGGAGAACTAGGTCTGGTATTGCACAGTGCTTTGTGATGTTGTGTAGCTTCGTGTGAAGCAGCTGAGCATACTTCTGTAAGAAGTTGCACGAAATAGGCATACTAGAGTCAGTAAATAAACAAAAACCTAAGATCATGTAGCAAGAATTTGTAGAACAAGTGAAAAAAGAAATATGCAGGAAACATTTCTCAGCAAAATGAAAGTAGAGGCAGGTGTAAGGAACTGGGAGCCAGCCAATAAAAACAGAAGCAGGCAGATGGAGTACTCATGAGCGTTAAAGCTTCATTTTTACTTTTCATTTTTAATTTTAGGAAGAAATGGGTGACATATTGACCAGTATGGTCAGCAGTCAACAAGGCTGCATGACTTTACACAGTGATGCAAATGAACACAGGTAAACATCTTTTGGAGTCTAGAGCAATCCCAAGGTGATGCAAAAAAAATTAAAAATACAAGGAGTGGAGACTAGCTCAAAAAATCAAATGGGAGTAAGAAAGTGAGAAAAATTAAGTGCAGGAAGATAATGGGGTTGTGATAGTGACAGTGAGCAATTATTGATCATGCAACCATGAGGAGGGAAGGAAGGAGATTTACAGATATAGGTTCACAGATAAGTACTAGGCTAGCTGCTCTTGTGGACCATTTTAAGCCTAGACAATTTCCATTAGTGAGAATCAGACCCTGTGGCTGGGTAGACACCTTAACCATAGCCCAGACAGCAAGAGTAATAATCTCCAATGGATTTGAACCCATGTATTTTGTAGTGGTATCCCATGTTACAGTACATTAGTAAGGCAAAGAAAGTTACAGAAGTAGTCAGAAAGTATAAAAGAGGGGCAAGACTTGAACCCTGCACCCCTTGATGTACAAACCCCCTACATTTATCAACTGCACTAACTGATATCTATGATATGCAGACTGTAAAGTACTACAGTTCTGTTTCATAAATCTGAAAAAATCATAATAAGAAATAGAAATGTTTTATGTAGTAGAAAACATCCCTCCAAAGACTGAATGAAAGAGTTTTAAAGTCTACCATACAGAAACACTGAAACATATAAAATACATTTCAGTGTTTCTCAAAGCCCTGTCTCTTTACTCTGTGTCATACAGACTTCTGAGAGGTATCCTTTGCCTGGCATGCAAGGCATCCTTGGATTCTGTTTTAATGAGCTTTCTGCAAATCCGCAAAACAAACAGCATCAGAACTACTAGAGTAAAATACCTGGATTTTATTTGCAGCACACATAGAACACATTAGGGAAACAGATATGTTTCTTAGAGAATTTCTCTTCTCTGGAACAGGCTCTTGGATGTTAGACTAGTATACAACTATGAACCTGTGAATGTACATATTCAATAATGCTACTGTTATGAAGGAGTAAAGCTCATATCACCCCAGTATTGAGGGCCTTAACCCTCATGTAAACACACCTTATACATTTGTTCCAACTAAAGAATAGCTCAGGGTTGAAGATGAAATGATTACTTGGTTCAATGGTAAAAACAAGAACTTCTCTTCTCAGACATTGTTCATTCCCAATGTCTGAATAAATTATTTAGGAGAGTATGTGTGAAACAGGGATAGTGACCCTTCCTTACAAACGTAATCAATACAGCATTATTTTTATTAAATGTATACAGTAATTCCATCTATGCATGTATTCAGTAAGAACTGCTTTAAAAAGAAGCATATCAGAATTATTATTTTACATCCAACACGTTCCTGCTTTTCTTTTGTTACTTTTCTATTGTTGTGTGAACTGCTTTAAGCTTTACAATATCATGTGACATTATACAAAACTGATATTCCATAAGGCATGTTTCTTCTCCAAGATGATTGAATTGACTTGAGTTGTGCTACTTAAAATGGGTTTGAAGAATAGTTACTGGCCTCTAAAACACCTATAACTCTTCTTACAATGCATAAGCTTGCATGTAGACTTGTGCTTTTCTCTAGATGCTGAGATTGTAGAACAACAAACAGGAAATGCATGCAGGAATTTCCGAGTTATGAAGAATTAGATGTTTAACTTTAGTGTTTAATAGTATGTAGTGACTGTAGCTTGAAATTTGGTGTTTCATCATTATGCTGTTCTGCATTGCACAGCAGATCTGAGTTGTACCATGTCTTATGCACCTGTTGCGTGCAGCCCTGGGATTCAGTATATGCTTACCCCTCATATTAATTGTTCAGTGTGGGTTGTCCAATTAAAGCAACATCAAGAAAATAAAATTTGGGGCATGGCTAAGAAGCCAAGCCACTAAGAGCTTAAAAATTCTACTCTGCCTCAATACAGTTATTTTGACAGGATTTTTATATAAAAACAAAATAATTTTTTGTCTTTAAAGCATCACTATAATAAACAAGAAGTGAAGAAAGCACAAGAGGAAAATTTATTTTTGAAAACTTTTTATTCATGTAATATCAGAAGTATTTTTGCACTTTCAGTCAAGTGCAGTAATGAGTCACCTTAAAGCTTCCTCATTAAAATGGGATGAAGAAAAAACTTCAGGCTCTTGTATCCAGCATGTAGGAAGTATCAGTGAAAATAGATAAACTGGAGAATAAAATGGACACTATAAGCCAAGAAAACAAGAAACAAATTGACTTAATTAATGAAATAATTAGGAACTATTCTGACCAGATTACTTCCATAGAGGAGTCATTGAGTGATGTAGATGGCAGACTAGATGAAAATGAAAGTCAAGTTGGATTCGTACTGAAGCAAAATACTTTACTTTTAGAAAAAGTGGATGACCTTGAAAGCAGATCTAGAATGAATAATATAAGAATATATGGTGTTCCAGAAAGAGAAGAAGGAAATATTATGTTACCTTTTTTTTAAACACTTGGCTTCAAAAAATCTTGAACTTGCCTGAGTCTGTCTTTTGGAATACAAGATGCACACCATTCTCTTTCAAATACCTGTCTATGCCAAGATCCATAATTATCAAGTTCATTTCAACACAAGATAAAGGTTGGTCCTTAGAACAGCATGGTCTATCTCTCCAATTACCTATAATGGTAAAACCGGTAGATTTGACAATGACTGCACTTCCTCAGTAATCTCCAGAAGAAAACCATGTGTCCCGCTAATTATGAGTCTTAAAATCCAATATTAAAGCTTAGATCTTATCCCCTGCAAAAATCAAAAGTTTCCTTGTGGAAGGTCAGAAAATCTTCAACTCTTTAGATGAAGCTCTTGACTTAGTACAGAAAAGTAAACTCTTGAATAAACAAGAAGAAGTGGACTGGTCTGCAGCAAATTTAAAGAGCCATGTAGCCAGAAATGGATGGTCAACAAAAGAAAATAATAAGAAGAAATTAAAAGGAAAAATAGGATTTGACTCTATATGTGCTCTTTTTGAACTTACTATAATTTTGGTAAAGTTTCTTTTACACTAAGTATAGATTCCCGCAATAGTTAAAAAGATATAAAACAATGAAGGTAAACTTCTTTCTTTAATTAATTATAAAACAGTATTTCACACAGTCGAATCTATAAATACCATAGTAAAAGCATGTTTACAAAATAATTTAATACAGGACTAAAACTATAATACATGTTGCCACATATTATTAAAATTTATTACAATTTAAACACATTCAATTTATAATCTTGAAATATTGAAATATCGAATTTCAGTATTTCGAGACTATAAAGCCAAATATCCGAAATAGTGAAACCCCATAACCACAAATCCAGAAGTGTCAAATTCGTGGTTGTGGTGGTGCGCTACATGATGTGTGATGTACTGTGTGCCTGATTTATGGTTTGGTATGTGGATATGGTTGAAGATTAAGGTAAGTGAATATTTTTTAAGGGTTTTGGGTAGGGATTTGAATGTATATGAGTGCGTTCAGAAGTTTTAGGTGTGGCTCAGGGTAGGTAAGAGTATGAGTATGTAAGTGTTGAAAGTGGTGGTGTTTGTACATTTGTGATGTATGTGTGAGAGGGGACTGTAGAGTGTGTAGTGGTGAGTTTACTGTATTTTTCTGTTTGGTGCAACCTCGGAGGTAGTAGCAGGGGTGTGGGGGGGTGCAGCCCCCCTGCTTATAAGTAGGGTAGGTTTATTTATTTATGTTGTGTTTGTGTGTGTTTTGTTTGTTTGTTGCAATGTGGGGAGGACAGTGCATGTGTTGTGTGGTGTACGGTGTGTTTAAGTTTGCTGTTTTTAATTTTGCGCTGTTGGGGTTTCAGTGTTTTGGTTTTTCACCTTGATAGTCTTGAGATACTGAAATTCGATATTTTAGTATTTCAAGCTTATAAAGTAAATCCATTTAAACACATTATTCACTTATACAAAAGTATTAATATATATTTATATTCAGATATAACAATGCTTGACAGTTTATTTGGGAGAGAATGAGGATAGTGTCTTGATATAAATATTAAACTTTTTTTTTCTCTTCTTTGATTACTTAATTTGGGAAATATGCTTCAAATGATAGACCATTATTTTTATGAATCGTTGGTATTGATTTATGCCCTTCTGACTGATTGGATGTATTGGATGGTTGTTGGCTGGTTATGTTCTTTAGTAACATATGCCAGCATAGTAACTACTTTATTGTCACTGGTGATGTTATGGCTCTTCTTTTCTTATGCAAACATTTTTTTTTTCATTTTTAACGGCCTCAACTGCTTAACTTGCATTTCAGTGATTGCAAGCATACTTTAAGTTCTTTTCAGTAATTTAAAACATTTCCTGCCTTAAAACTTTAAACTTTACCTTATTTGGGGATGTAGAATGGATTCATAAGCCACTTAATGCTGAAAGGGAAGACACGTGGTTGCGCAAAGAAATGAAAGAAGCTGCAACTTGAAAATGACCTTCAAACTTTGCAGGAAGTTTCGCTATGGAATGCTGCTACAGAGAGAAAAGAAATGCATATATATATATATATATATATATATATATATATATATATATATATATATATATACACAGACTGTGCTCGTACTTATTATTGGCATGTAGGATTCTTCAACTAATTGATATGTTTGCTTTTAAGCAGAATTTGGTTAATACATTATTATAATATGTTTTATAATATGTATTTTTAAAAAAACTATAATGATACTGTATAATAGAACCTATAATAGAAATGGCTTGCAAGTTACTAAGCTGAAAGAATTTTGGTACTTACGTATTATTGCAACAACATTTTCACGGTAATGCTGGTTGCCTACTGATTATGAAATATGTTCAATAATGTTTTTTAAAATGTTATATACTGTTTTTTTGTTTGTGTCTTTCGGCTTTTCCCGGTTAGGGGTCGCCACAGCAGAACTCCGGTCTGCTAATGATTGGTAGTTGATTTTTACATGCCGAGTTACCAGCCCTGATGCACAACCTTCAACGAAGGCATGCCCATTCACGCATGTCTCCACACAGAAGACGCTCTAACTGAGAATCAAACCGGACAGCGTCTTACTGTGAGGTGACAATGCTACTGCAGTTATATACTGTGCTTTCTTTAAAAGCCCATGTTGTTTATTCATGTGTTATCAATAAAATCTAAGAAACACACTGTTGTTTCTTTATGCACTTTACTGACAGCACGTTGCTTATGGCAAAAGCACTGAACATTCACTTTTCCTGGCAGCAAATGCTGTCAAATAACGGTTGTGATTTTGTCTTTAGTACAACCACCAGCATTTTGTCTTTAGTGTTCGTTAACAACTGTAGTCAGATTAAAGACAGAAGAGGTGAGTCAGTGGGCTGATTTCCATTTCTGTAAGGTTCATTGCATTGTTTTAACTTAGCTTGCATTTGTTTTACTGATATACTTCTTCTCAAAACCTTTAAGCCTCGTAGTTGTGCAAAAATAATAGTAAAAGGATACTGTCTGTGTGGATTTCATTGTTTTGCACACACAGCACACTGTACTGAGGATAACTTAGTCAGAAGACCTGCTTCTTTTTGTAGATGATAATGTCATGCTTATGGTCATGGAGTTGCTAGGGAAGAAAGAAGCCTTTCTGAATTTGTTTCTGTGATGACGTTGTCAGTTAGTTTCTAGTTATGATGACTATTTATTTATTTTAAGTAATAGGCTCAGGGTTGTATTTCTGTGTTGGTTGCTTATATGTTTGGGCGTTTTTTCTCCCTGAAATTTGGAAATGATATTTTTACAGTAATTCTTGTGCTGGCCGAGTGTTTTACAAGGGCTCTTTAATGAACGTATGTCATTGTCATTGTCATAGTGACACCCGTGCCCTGGCCCAGCAATCAAGGAGCCTCAGTCCTCACCACTGACACCAGAGAGGGCGACTCCTAGAAGAGAAAAAGATAACTAATATACACAGTAAAGTACAATTTCCCTTAAGTGCACACAGCAATCACAGTCATTCTGGGGCTGGTTGATCCCGTGCTCACCAGGTCCCCAATAAGACTCCCCACTGGCACAGCTATGGGGTCCAGGTCTCAGCCTCGCTGGGCAAGCTAAAACCTTGAGTACCCTCTCTGTATAACCAGTGCTTCATGTCCCTGCCCAAGTAGCTGACACAACACACACACACTTTGAGAAGAGGTTATACAACCACACAGACCCGCCTGGAAAAAGGCTGTCACAGGTTCTCCAGCTGTGCCTCTATTACCCAGACCATACAATAGTAATTCCTGCCACCACCCAGCTAATAATTATCAGCTGCTAAAAGGCCCTTAAAAGGGTGTCCAATTATTACTGTACAATATTATAATCCAATGGTAGTATGACTAAACAGTAAAGGCTTAATTTGGAGTGACTTAGACAGTAACATCTGTAAATATGTCATGTACTTTAGAGGTTAAATTATCTCTACATAAACCAGCCACAGGTAAAGGTTTTAAAATATTTAATAATAAATAATTAAAACACAAGACAAAACTACTACAGTACAATGCTACTCAAGTTCAGAGATCACACCGAAACTTAAAACAATATCGCAGGAAAGATCTGATTTCAAAGAAAAATACTTAGCCTAACTTTCTTCTAAGTTTAACTATTCCTAAGAGAAATCACAGTGCTATAATCCTGCTTACATACATAAAGCATAAGCAGTGCTGGGTCCAAGATCAAAATGCTTCCAGTCTCTCACTCAACAATAGTTTTTAACACTAACCAACAGCTCTCTAAGGCCCTCCCAAATTACATCATTTTGACACTTAGTCTGGAGTTCCTAGGCCACAAACTGCATTATTTAGCAAGCTAACACCTGCTCAGGAGACTACAACAATAAAAGGCATTTCACACATACACTCTAGCAGAAACCAGAGTAATAAAGCACCTTCCACATGTAAATTATGGCCCTTAACTTTAACCTTAAAACAATGGGCCTGAAACCTTCATCCAGACTCACTGGAGCCAACTTGTAAAACATCAGAGATTCATAAGATATTTTCAACTTCAAAAGACACATTTGAAATGCTTGGCTTGGTTTTCCCTACAGCAGATGTCAATGTTGCAACAATCTTGAAGTTCACATTTTACAGTGTTTTCTTTCATTTAATAACACAACTCTGTATTTTACATTTATTTATACAATAGATAGAATTGTGTATCAAATTCTATTTGACTAGGCTGGCACCCTTTGCCCATCTTCGTCCAATCTTCACAGTCATGATTGGGAACCAACCAGTATTGCCCTGAAAAATGTGGTTGCGATAATATGTAAGTACCAGAATTTTAATACAGGCACTGATCAAAACATGTTAATGGTGCAAGTTACTGTAATATGAGGGTAAGGATGCTATCAAATATGTTTTTTTTTTTTATTAAAGTGTGCTGAAGATGATAATTGTAAGTATCAATCATTATTTTGGTGGCTAGTTAAGGAGAGAAATCTGAGGGATTTAGATTATGCATTAAAGTGGCTAGTCCTATGTTGGCTCTAGTACTTGTGTTTTGGCTAGTGACACTCAAGCTAGTGGAACTGGCTAAAAGTAACAAGTTGGGTCTGGCAGTTATGGTTTTGGCTAATAACATAGTGACTCTGACAGGTATGACTCTAGATGATAACATAGTAGATTTTGACAGTAATGATTTTAGCTACGTTAACAGTTATATTTTTGGCTGATAACTTGATCATTATGATAGTTACATTTCTGGCTAGAGACACTATCACTTTGTCAGATATGGTTTTGGCTGATAACATGGTAACATGGTGATTTTGACAGGAGCAGCAACTAGTTAGCCTTGTCACTACGAAAAGTCATGGTGTTCCTTCTCCTCTGATAGAAAGATAAACTTACAGAATTTGCCAACGCACTTTTCTGGCAAACCTGACCATCTCTCTCGGCAGTATAAATTTTCCCAGGGTGTCTAGATTTTTGTATCATTGACCTTTTCCATTTGGAATTTGTGAACTTTTAACAACCATTGGGAATTGATGTCACTAAATAATGATGGATATTTTAGTTTCGGACATTGTTTTCTTCAGAGGATGCATGCTATTGCACAGCCTGTCTAGTAACATTCAAGTTTCATAAGGGGGAAAAAATTAAAATTTGCTCCTGATTTTGGTCCATTGTTCCCCAATTAATTTTAGCACTGTCCAGATTTCTTGTGATAAGAGGTTGAGAGGTATGCATCTATGTTATGTGAAAAGTTAAGGTTTACAAATAAAAGTATACACGCCTATTCCGGATAGGTAAATTGATGTTCTTCACCTTGCTTCAATGATGAACATGTCAACCAACAACTGTTTCTATATGTGTTTGAAAGGACAGTGTGAGGTCTAGCTAGATGCCAAGGCTGCACTAGCCTACTGATATGTCAGATTGTAAGCAGGAATAAACAGGTATTGGGTGTGTCAACTACTAATTTATTGAAATTAATTGCATATTTATGAATGTGTCTTCATTCTCAAAACTTGTTAAAGCCTAAATTATGGCTTTTTTGGATTTCAGTACCCATTTTTTTTTTGTTTTGTTTTTTTCCTCTGACCTTCTGTGAGCTTCTAATTAATTGTAGCATTTTTCAAAAAAGAAAAGAGGGCTCCTCTCTGCTATGTTTTGAATTTAAATATTCAGGTACTACCCAGATTTCAAGTACTGCAGTTATGTTACAGTTATTTCTTTGTAACTATCCCATTTGTCAATTTCTCCATATTGCTTTAGAATTTTATAGCATGCATTAAATGCTGCTTCAAAAATGAGCCATGTGGCTACTTAATAGGTCACTCAGAAAAATCAGCAACAAGTACAGAATGTTGCATGTTAACAATTACAAATACTGTAGTGACATTATTATATTATGTGGCCATCTGGTTTCTGTAGCATACAATGGCTATGAATAAGTGTATAGAATTGTGTAAGTGTGTGTTTGAAGTCTACAGAAAAAAGATGTACAGTGAAGTTATCAGATGATGTCAATTAAAGATATGTCAGAATGATATGGAAAAACAGAGAATAAATATTGGTAAATAATATATAACTATCACTAGATTAAGACTCTCTGCATATGGAAAATGAGAATAAATATTCGTAAATAATATATAGCTATCACTAGATTAAGACCTTCTGCCTGGTGTGCTGGCATAGCTACCTTCAAGACGCTAGTCATACCTATTCTGACAACATCAGTTAACCTTGTCCTAGAGGGTAATACATTTGTGCCTGTTAGTAATAATATAAGTGAAATGGATACCTTTGTCATTTGTCAGGAGCTTATAAAGTTTTTAGTGGGAATAAATGACAGACATTTGTAAGACATTGTTAATGTTAAGATCAAATCTCTACCATTTATTGAGTTGTAGACCTTTTCAACAATGTCTCCAATTATTTGAGACAGAATTTTAAGCTGAAATTTAAAACTAACTTGGTAACACCTCAGAGTGTTAATCTGCTATAACTTCAACCAGTAAGAATATTTTTCTAGTCAAAATCCATTCATTAACCATCCTCCCTGTCATATGAAAATGCTTCATTCATTAGATTGTAGTTTAAATAGATAAATATATGTTGACAAAAGTTATATAAGGCTAATATAAGGAACTTACTAATGTTAAAGTGATAGAAAAGCACTTTCAAGCATACCATAGTTCACAAAAATAGAAACAATTAGTTACTTTGCATTTTTGCTTAAGCCATATCATATGTTCTGTAAATTATAGTGAAAATATATCACAGATGTTGGGGTATATATAGATCTCTTTTGATGGGCATAATAAATACACATGTGATTAGGAGGGGATAAATAAATGTTTGTGTCTTTCGGCTTTTCCCGGTTAGGGGTCGCCACAGCGGAACTCCAGTCCGCTAATGATTGGCTGTTGATTTTTACGTACCGGCTTGCCAGGCCTGCCGCACAACCTTCAACGAAGGTACGGCCATTCACGCATGTCTCCACGCAGAAGACGCTCTAGCTGAGGATCGAAACGGACAGCGTCTTACTGTGAGGCAACAACGCTACCGCAGCACCACCACCGCGGGGGAGGAGGGGATAAATAAATAAAATTTAAAATTAATTATAGGCCTATTTTAGACCAAACACTGAATGGCTGCTGTCGTTAGTCTTTGGCAGTGATAAAATATTTGATTACTTTGAATTTAAACTGAAAAAAGTTAAACTGGAAAAAAAGGAGCGTAGCACCATAGGCATAAAAGCAACTGAAAATTTTAATAACAAGTAAAACCAGAAACAGGGCAAGCACTTTCAGCGTATGCCTTCTTCAGATCCTGCAAACAATTTCTGAGTGATCTATTTAAAAGTATTGTAACAAATGGTATTAATAAAACAATTAAACAAGTAAGCAAAACTAAACAAACAGCACCCTTTCTATTACACATAAACTTTCGCAAAAAAACATCAATATATAAATACTTCATAACTGGCATCAGTTTCTATCAAAATCACAAAATCTAAAAAACAGCTTGAACTCAACATACAAAGTATTTAGAGTGTTTCGGCTCATAATAAATAGCCCTCGAGATTAAGACACAATCTTATATATTCAAAAATTCATCATAAATAAAGGTGTTTACTTTATCTACAAATCTAACATAAGTTCAGCATAAATAAAAGCAGTCTACTTCATATGCAAATCCACTGTTTGACTCAAGGTTCCTTGATGTTAACAAACTAAACACAGGAACAAGCTAAGCACAGAAACATCCCGCTGATGACATAAATTACACTGAAGCTGCAGACTTAAAGGGACAGAACATTTTTATATTATAACTGTAGGTTCATTAATAAACTCCCCGAGCTTGAATCCTAATGGAGAGAGACAAGACATTACCTACAACATACTAGCAAGTGAAATATCTATCATAAATAATTTATATGGGACCTAATTGTTAAAACAAAAAAATAGATGAATTGACTATACTGAAAGAAACTTCCATCAGTAATTGTAAGTCAGTCTTCATTCCTGTAGGAAGGGTTTAAGTGGAACCATACCGTTAAGCCCCGGAGGGCAATCAGCCCTTAGATTCATTATCTACTTAGCTTCCTTGTTGTTTATATTGCTACCTGCAGTCTCTGCCCATGTTTTTATGTGGGCAAAACAAACAGGATAATAAAAGAAAGGATCTTAAAGCATAAGTCTGATATATGTAATAAAGTGGTTACCAATGCATTGTATGTCCATATTCAAGACAATTCCACTCATACCTTTAGATTCATGGTGCTTGCAATGGTTAGGCCAACAATAAGGGAAGGGGACTTAACCAATCAGATGGAAATGGAGGAAGCTAAATGGATAATGAATCTAAGGGCTGATTGCCCTCAGCGGCTTAATGGTATGGTTCCACTTAAACCATTCCTAAAGGAACAAAGACTAACAATTACTGATGGGAGTTTCTTTCAGTATGGTCAGTTCATCTATTTTGTTTGTTTTACAAATTAGGTCCCATATAAATTATTTATGACAGATATTTCACTTGATAGTATGTCATAGGTAATGTCTTGTCTCTCTCCATTAGGACTCAAGCATGGGGAGTTTATTAATGAACTTGCAGTTATAATATAAAAATGTTCTGTGCCTTTAAGTCTGAAGCTTCAGTGTAATTTACGTCATCAGTGGGATGTTTCTGTGCTTAGCTTGTTCCTGTGTTTAGTTTGTTAACATCAAGGAACCTTGAGTCAAACAGTGGATTTGCATATAAAGTAGAATGCTTTTATTTATGCTGAACTTATGGTAGATTCGCACATAAAGTAAACACCTTTATTTATGTTGAATTTTTGTATATGTAAGATTGTGTCTTAATCTCGAGGGTTGTTTATTATGAGCTGAAACACTCTAAATACTTTGTATGTTGAGTTCATGCTGTTTTTTAGATTTTGTGATTTTGATAGAAACTGATGCCAGTTATGAAGCATTTATATACTGACACTTTTTGTGAAAGTTTATGTGTAAGAGAAAGGGTGCTGTTTTATTTAGTGTTGCTTAAATGTTTAATTGTTTTATTAATACCATTTGTTACAATACATTTTAAATAGATCCACTAAGAAATTGTTTGCAGGATCTGAAGAAGGCATATGCCAAAAGTGCTTGTCCTGTTTCTGGTTTTACTTGTTATTAAAATTTTCGGTTGTTTTTATGCCTATGGTGCTACGCTACTTTTTTTCAGTTTAACTTTTTGGTTTGGAGCATTCTTTAGTGGTGTTCACTGGAATTTGCTACAGTACTACTTTGAATTTATAGTATTATTTTAAAATAAATAAATTATATATATATATATATATATATATATATATATATATATATATATATATTTATTTATTTATTTATATTTTTATTTGTAATTGTAAATGTTTTATTATATTATTCATTCTGGTTCTATTACATAGGTTTATTAAGAAAGGTGACATTATTTTGATTTATTATAGATTAATAGACTTATCCCATTTGTAATTAAGTAAACCATTATAATTTGAAATTAGTAGGAAACTATTCATAATAACATTAAGTACTGAATACATTTTTAGAGAAGAAGCAGAATAAGTGGCTAGAAAATTTGTGAGGATGAAAGAGGGTGATTTGAATGATTATATCATCAAATCAGTAATGTTACATTCCATGTTAGGGGTTGTAAATATATTTGTTATATTATTATTGAGTATTTTTTATTTTTGTCCATAACAAAGAACATTAAATTCAAATTGTGTCTGTCTTTTGCAAACCACCACTTAAATCTGCTAGACTTAATTCAGTTTAGAAATGGCAATATATAAGTGTATCTCATTGAACATAACTGGATTAAATAATCCACTGAAAAGAGGTGGCTTGTTTAGATATCTTAAAATGAATAAAGCTGATATAATATTTTTATAGTGAACACACCTAATAAAGAAATCTATTGATAAATTAACATGTAAGCAGTATTCAGTATTGCTTGATTCACACTATAAGATCAAAAAGATAGGCACTATAATACTGTAGAAGAAAGCATTAACTATAAAGTGATTGACTTTTGCACTGATAAAATAGTATGATGACATTAGTTGTACTTGAAATAGATAAAAAAAATGTTTATTTTTGTTAATGTATATCCCTGGAATTGGCTCCAAAATAGCAAAAAAAAAAAAAAAAAAAAAAAAAAAAAAAAAATTACATCTTATAGCCCTATATGCAAAAGGTGAAAATTTTATTTTATACTTTCAGAAAAGGACACTTCCAAAGATAAGAAACCCAAAATAACCTTTACTGCTAAACAGCTAAACAGTTTCACTAATATGATGGATGTCAGAGATATTAATGAATTAATATTGGAAAATTCACTAAATTGTACACATTATTCCTACAGATTTGTCACCCAGATGAATATTGGTAAAGTACTCACTTTTAATGGACTACACTTAAAAGTAGAAGAAGTATCAATAATATCATGTCCGTTGTCTGACCATAATGCCGTTGCTTTTAAAATTAATTTAAAACTGAATAAACTAATTTACTGGCAAATAATATCAGCATATATAATCAAACTTAAAGTATTTGAAGAATGGTTTATAAATGAATTGGAGTTTTTTATGGACACTAACAGCAATGGTGAAGTCTCTAGTGTTATATTATGGGATGCGTTAAAAGCATATATTTATGGTAGAACTAAGAGTCGGTACTTATTGAAAAGAAAGAAGTGAGATAATGAATTAAATGTGCTTCAAAGATTAATAACTAGAGTCAAACTCTACAGGGTCTTCTTTCGCCACTGATTCTGCCAAGCCTCTTCCCTTGGCTGTGTTTTCACTAGACAGCAGGTAGAAATAACTTAAAATTAAAATTAAAACCCTTTGAAGAAACTCAAGTTGCAAGCTTATATGTTAAATCCTAAAAATATGTATAGAATAGCAATAAGATCGAAATCATTAAGCAATGTTAATCATATTGAAGGCATCACATATCTTGTAAACAGCAAGTCTAAAAGAGCAACTAATTTAAAATGCATTTTGAAAGCTTTTAGAAGGCATTATGAAGAAATAAATAATAGTGATTTAATACTAGATAATAGTGACAATAGTGATCATTTCCTAAAAGATAATATAATACATAAAGTTACAAAAGAACAAAATGATATGTTAGATAAATCTATTACTATTAGAGAACTGAAGGAACAAATAAAAGGTTTAAAAAATATCAAGGCTCCTGATTTAGATAGCTTGATTCCAGAGTTATATAAAAAATCAGAGATAATGTCTGAAAAGTAATGAATGGCTATATTTCATCAGCAGACAGTGAATCTTCATTTGTGAATGATAACAGTGATGAAGAGAACAAGTTTCCAGGATTTTCTGAACCAGCTAACCTGGGCTATATGGCCAAGAATGTTCGCGAACCAGGGAAGAATTATGGTAAAAAGAGGTCCAGAAACTATGAACATGGACAGGACAGTTATGGGGAATATAACCCCAACTACCGGACATATAAAAAAGGCAAGTAGTACTGAGTTAAATGTTGTAAATAATGATTATGCAGTAAATTTGCCTGGATGTATTTTATCAGATACTGATGTAGTATTGTTAAATAGAGGTTTAACGTTTATTCCCATGGCTTTTCCTACAGGGTATGGACTGAAAATGGAAGTGCTTAAATTTATTAGAAAATTGTACTTAAAATCTTTTTTTTGCACAAGATATAAATGTAATTCATGAAAACAATGTGGCTAGTGAAGATGATCTATGTGAAATGAGTTTTCACTCATGTGTTTCTGATTTAGAAACTGATGCTTATTGTAAGTTAAATGCTGAAAATGTGACATACAAAAGTGATTTTATTCCTTTGTGTAGGGTTGAAAATATACAGCAATTTTCTTCTGCTTTACAATTTTCAATAAAGAGCTTGAAAAAGTGAATAAAATAAGAAAGAAGTTCAATATAATTTAAGTAGATAAGAATGGAAAAGTCTGTAAAGTTAAGTGAAAATAGGGAATTACTGTTTAAACCATCAGATAAAGGGGGTAAATTAGTGGTGCTTCATTATAATCTGTATCTGAATATGTTATGTTCATTTAAAGAATGTTAATGTTTATGCTTTGGTAGAGCTGGGATGTTATCAAGAAGCAGTAATTAAATAAAATGAACTGGTAATGAAGGGGTTAAGATGAAAATATTTCTCACAGGAGGATGTATAAAAAAAAATTGCAGTTAAAGATAACACTACAGCATACTTCTTTTGTGTCCCTAAAATACACAAAAGTTTAGTGGATCCACCAGGACGTTTCTGCATGCAGTTATTTTACACATAACTTAGCTCTTTTTTACATTCCTACTTGAAAGAAAAAGCAGAGAAGCTGAGGTCTTTGATTTTTTAAGTAAAAGCAGAAATATAAAGTGGAAGAAGGACATGTTTTTCATTGTTATGGATGTTACCAGTTTATATACAAATATTGAACATGTACATGGCTTAGAAGCAATATTATTTTTATAAGGACTTGCCTAAAACACATGTTATTATCGAACTAATACATTTTTGTTTAAATAACATCTTTGAGTTCAATGGGGAACTTTATAGGCAGCTTTGTGGAACAGCCATGGGGGCAAGTTTTGCCCCCATGTATGCAAATCTTTTCATGGGCATGTTTGAAATCAAATATATATATATATATATATATATATATATATATAGTAATTATTTTTTTAGGAAATATGTCATACGTTATTATAGATTTATAGAGGATTTAATATTCATTTGTGAAGGGGGGTGGAAAGAAGTGAATACATTTGTGCAAAAAAATCAGATAAATCCCTATACTATTAAGTTTGATGGAATATAGACAGGTGTTAAAATAAACTTTCTTGATATAACTTTGCAAGGTATTAATGATGGTAGAATACAAACAAGTTTTCATAGAACATTTGAAGGGAGTGGTCATATACTGCATGGGGAAAGCTGTCACCCCCTCCCACACACAACACACACACATACACACACACACACACACACACACACACACACACACACACACACACACACACACACACACACTATTAAATCTACCCCCATGGGGAATTTCTTAGAATAAAAAGAATATGTAGGGACAAAAAAGTAGGAAATAGAAAAAACAGCATATGTTTGTAACTAGAGGTTACAAGGAAACAGTGGTGGAAGAAAATAAAAGGAGGGAAGTACAACAAAATTATACTAAAAGCAGGTATAGCATGCAAGGCAGAGTGCATCAACAGGATAAACAAAAATTATGTTATATGACTAAATATAGAGTGTTTACAGAAATTTTAACAAATTTGGTAAATATCATTGGGGTATTTTAGAAAACAATACATTCCTTAATATAAGAGCAGATGAGTATCCCATGTTTTCTTATTCAGAAGGTAGAAGTATAAGAGATTTCTTGGTGCATGGGAAGTTTCAGCTGCCTGTAAGTCATAGGAGTTTGGGGATGGTGCAACAGGTACTTTCCCTTGTGGAAAGCGCAGTTGTTGCCAGTATGCAGTAAAACATTTTGATATAATTAATGAAATGTATTTTACATGTAAAGGGAGATTTTCCTGTGACAGTACTAGAATAGTTTATGGTTTGAAATGTCCCTGTGGTAAGGTACACATAGGGGAAAGAAAAAGAAGTTTCAAACTAAAGTTGAAGGAACATGTTAGAGATGTTAAGAAGGGCAAAGAAGAAAGTCCTGTTGCATTACATTTTAAAGAATGTCACAGTGGAAATATACAAGGCTTACAAGCTACAATTTTGGGGGCAAGTATAACAAATGTATGACTTTGATATTAAAAGACAAAGTTGGAAGTTAGAATCGACTTTAATTCTAAAGTTTAACACTTTAATTCCATATGAAATGAATCAAGAATGTCATTGGAAATGTATTCTTTAATTAATTTAAGTCTATGATTGGTTTATTGTTTGTAATCATGTTATTTAAAGATAGAATATGTGAAGTAGGGATATACTCTGTAAAGGCTGAAGAGTCGATGTGCTGGAGGAGTCTGTATTTTATGCTTCTTATTTGCTGTTAACCAGATTTTATTGGAGCCAGTGTGTGCTTATTTTACCTGTTTTGTGGGACTACATTGTGGATCTACCACTGGACTGGACTATAAATTTAATAAAATATAAAGGTAATCACTGGCTTCTTTCCTTGTGTGGTGGTGAAAATCTGTAGATGACACCAACTCTGGATGAGATAACCAATGTGAAAAGGAATTAAAATGGACTGTAGATTTGGCTGAATGATGTTAAGATTCAGTGCCAGTAAATGCAAATAGATATTTGTGGAATGTGGCACGTTGAAGATTGGATTTAGTATGGGAGGTACAATTGTCTTGACTTCAGTGAAAGCAGACATGTCCAACAGAATTGTGGGTAATATAACAAGACAATGCAGTCTCTAAGGTAGCTTTGTTGTCATTGTACAAGGTGTTGATATTATCACACTGATAATATGTCAATTTCTGGGCATAGTATGCATAAAGAGGCATTAGCCTTGAAGGGAAAGTATATAGGAAGGCCACCAGGATTATAATAAAATTAGAAGGAATGGGCAGTTTGGTGCTATCTTCATAAAAGACTAGGACCTGATTGAGTTCTTCAAGTCAGTCTCCAGAGCTGTGGACGAGGGTAAGGCGGTCCACACAGCCTATCTGGACCTCACCAAGGCCTTCAATACCATCCCCCACTCTGGAATCATAGATAAAATTACTAAGCTGGGCATTAATCCCTATGTCACTCGATGGGTTGCCAACTGGCTTACTGACAGAACCCACACTGTAAAAGTAGCCAACTCCAAATCCAGCTCCAGACAAGAGACAAGTGGAGTACCTCAGGTTTCAGTCCTGGGACCAGTCTTGTTTGACATCTACTTCTCTGAAGTACATGCCAACACTGAGGGACTCTGGCTAACAAAGTCCAAAGATGACTGCAAACTGGGAGCCATTACTGAATCCCCAAATGATGGGGATATTCTACAAAAGGGCCTTACAAAAACAGATGCTTGATGCCAGAGCCATGGGCTCACGCTCAATGCCAAGAAATGTATAGTTATCCCCTTTGAGAAAAAACATGTACCCATGAATTACCACATAGGTGGCAGTACACTAAACACCGAAAGTGTGATAACAGACTTAGGGATACAGGTGGACAGTGGTCTCACCTTCGATAACCACATCACCACAACAGTCAAGAAATCTGTCTATGTGGCACACCTCATCACTAAGGGCTTTTCATTTAGAAAAAAGAGGTCATTGTCCCACTGTACTCATCCCTCACTAGACCCATTATAGAATACAACGCCCCATTCGGTATGTATCTCTCAAGACATCTGCAACAACTGGAAAGGCTGCAGTAATACCTCACTAAAAGAATCACAGGCCTAAAGCAGATGCCCTATGCTGACCATCTAAAAAAACTCCAGCTATACTCTGTCGTACATTGTCTACTCAGAGGCGATCTCTGCTTAACATGCAAGTCCATGTCAAACCCAGAGCTGTTGGGCATGCTACACTTAAAGAAATCCCAACCCTCAGAGCCACATGCTTCAGTGATCTAAACCTTGTCATCACAATGAACAAAACATGCTGGAGGGATAGGTTCCTGATCCAGAGACTCCCCAGACTCTGGAATAGACTGCCCATACATGTCAAGCAAAATGCCTCTTTGGCCCACTTCAAAAGGAACCTTGATGATTGGATGGGAGATAGGAAATTCACCCCAGGATCACGTCAGTTGCCTTGCTAGACAGGGGTCCAGGGAAGTAAATATTGTGGGAAGAAATAGCCAGGCAATTTTTATGGCTAGGCTTGTATAGGCCCTAGGGCCGATAGCCTAGTACCAACTGATGAACCTATGAACCTATGAAAAGTGATGCAGGTGCAGAAGTTAACAAGGTAATTTTGAGCGTACTGAACTGGCAAGAAAAGATAGATGCAGTAAGAAAGGTAATAGACTGCAGTTTTAATATGTGAAGGAATAAATATGTCTTCATGGAAACACTGTTGCCCAGATGGAATGACTGTCCTCGATAAACCAAAATCACTTATACTTCAAAATGGTATTTAGCAGATGTAAGGTGCTAGCTGCAAATACAAAACAGACTTGCTGTAGCACAGTATTTCCTGCTGGCATAAATATATATGCAACTTCAGGTATACACACCAGTAATATACATATTCTGATAGAATATCTACCATTCACTGGATTGTAACAGTTTGAATTTATTTTCCACAGTACCAACTCCTAAAATTACTAGTCAATTAATGTTTGATATTAATCATCTCCACTTGTCCAGGCATTTGTTGTGAAAGAAATATTAATATGACACACTGTCAGAATTTACACTTTCAGAGTATTTTTGTTTTCCACTCTGTTTTACAGCCTTGGAGTTAGTAGATATAAGTATGTTAGCATGTGGGTATAAAGGTTTGTGTGGGACTTTGTTCTTTTTGCCTCCTTCAGTTTCAGTGAATGTGTTGGTTTGAGACTGATTGATGCAGGCTGTTGATGTCAGGCTATGCTTCAAATTGTCTTCAATGACTCAAATGGCTCATATTTTGACAAAACATGAATTACTGATTAAATTAATATATTCCCAAAATGTGCAAACAATGTTTGCCTCTGCACTGCTTTGCTTTGTACTAATAGTAACTTTTCCTTACCTCATTGGGAAGTTTCAAGAGAGTATGTCAGTACGTTGAGATCTGTTTCATTAAATATCTAGTGTTATCCAAGTCATGCTGCTGAAACAACTTTCGCTGGTCGCTAATTTTTTTTCTTTTCTACACTACTGTGCAACATCAGGGTAGGTACATATATCTATCTATTTATCTATCTATACAAGTTTGGGGAGTGTGGCTCTGTGTTCTCCCACTTGGGATGTAAAGTGGGACATGCTCCCTGCAAAAAAAAGCTTGCCTCATGTTCATTGAAATTGGTTCAACAACTTGATTTCAGAATGTTTGCATTCATTGAAACAGTTGTCATTGTATCTACATGATTTGTAGTCAGTTGTTATGGTTTGCCTCAGACTGAGGTGCAGTGATATTGATTGATTGATTGATTGATTGATTGATTGATTGATTGATTGATTGATTGATTATGCAATGCTTTATCTGAGAAGGAAAGTGAAGCTATGCCAGTAAAGAAAGATGAGAAATAGTAGCATGTATTTTATTTATTTATTTATTTGCATCTTGCATGCTGTTTTGTTATTAGTGTCTGTGAACACAAAGATGGTACACTGGCAACAACTGCAGGATAAAATTAATGAGATGCTGAATAGCTGTTCAAAGAAGAGAACTCATGGCGACTGTGCAAAGTGAGTAACTGAAGGCTGAATACATGATGAATATAGGCATGCCTGATATTTCTATGGGAAATTGGAGTATATATGTTGAAAGACTGCAACAGTCTTTCCTGTGCTACTGGGTGCTAAGGCAGCAAAAGCATGTAGCTGTCTCCATAGTTTGACCACTCTAGATAAGTCTGCTGACAAAGGGTTTAACGGTTTTGTACAAGGTTTGCAGAACCATTTTTAACTAAAGCCATTGCCAACTCTGAAGCATTTTAGGTTCCACAAGCATAATCCAAATAACGGGAGATAACTACTGCTTTTGAGGCAGAACTGAAAATATTATCAGAAAAAAGAGTGGTAATGACTTAACTGATGATGTATGTGATCATTTGGTGTGTGGAATCCTACATTAAGTAATTCTAAGAGACTGTTTACTGAGTCAGATTTAACATTTAAACTTGCAATTTCTATAGAAAATGGCTAGAGATGCTCTTGGAAAACCAAAGTACAGTAAATTGATAATGTAAATAAAATGGTGGAAGTAAAAAGTACAAATAAGACAGCATTCTTTCATTGTGGGCATAAGTCCTCTCTTCCTTCTCAGTGTAAATTCAAAACGTGAAAGTGTAGGCAATGCCATATGGTAGCTATATTCAGAATGTCATAATGGTAAGGTAAAGGATAAAATGCCTCAGAGGGAAAAGAACGATGCGTTTAATATTGTGGAAGTCTCTGACAATGGCAGTGAAGATGCATTTGTCAGTCTAGAGTAATATAATATAAATGAACCAGACAAGTAAATGATTTGGTTCTATCATATCTAGCACTATGCAATCAAAATTAAGTTGAACACAGGAACAGCTGCTTTGTTAATGTCTCAAAATGACTATGAAGCATTTTTTAACAAAGAAAAGCTGAAACCATCCATTCTTCTTAAAATACAAATAGGCAAAAAAAAAAAAAAAACAGCACCTCTTGATGTGCTGGCTGTGACTGTGGAGTATCATTGTGAAAGGAAGGTACTAATACAGAATGGTGGTGTATAATTATGGGGTTGTTTGTGTGACTAAGGAATCTAAGAGTTGATTAGAAAGAAGTAAGGAGTGTTCTAAATCCAAAAGTAATAACAAAAAAAAAAATGGAACTGATATAAAGCGATGATGCCTCCATATTTAAAAGTTGCATTATAACCTTCAGCAGATTAAGGATAAATTTGTACTTAAGGAATCAATGAATCCATGATTTCCCAATGCATTTCCAATACCTTAAACTAGCCATTCATTGGCTGCAAAGGAGCTGGATTAGCTTAAAGTAGATGTGATACTTTCTACAGTAGACTGGATTTTATGGACAACCCCAGTAATCCTTCTAATGAAAAAGGATGGCAAAATCAGACTTTGTATGGATGCACTATAAGTGGAACAGCATGCTTTCTCATGAATGGAGGTTGCTCTGTCAGTTATAAGGCACTGGAGCTTCATCAGCTATGGAGGAGCCTTTTGACATCAGTCAGCATGGTATCTGGCTGATGCTGCATAAATACATGAGGAGACTGAACTGGTTATGAAGGCAGGATTGTGCTACAAAATGGATATTCACCTTAAAGCATGCATAACATTTGGGCTAAAAAATCAGCAACTGTATCTCCACCTATGTCAGCTGTCTTCTCTGGATGTCCTCAGTGCTTAGTCCTGCTGAATCATTTCTAATAAGCAGAGCTAATCATATATCTTAAATAGATATTTAGATCATAGCAAATAATATCCTTAGAGCATTTGTTCATATGTTAGAATGAATGCACAAAAAAAGCTAACGATGTGAGGGAGGCATCGATGTAAAAGAAAAACTTCAGCTTCACTCCTTTGCAGCCTTGAAGCAGCAGTAATTACATACAGGATTGGATTGCAGATATGGGATTTGACAGGAGTGTTAGGAGTGATGAAAATCATTCATCGCAAGAAAGTCAAATCTGACAGTACTACTTATCACTTTTAAAAAAGTATTTTAAAATAATTATCATTTTACAGATCTTTTGAAGTCCTACTGTGATGTCTGTGATATACATAATAGGTTTGTAGATTCAGAGATGTGCACTAGGCTAACAACTACTGGGGCCTTTTTATGCCTAGCCATACATCCCACATCACTAACAAATTCTAGTACCCTTGGTAATTTGAGTAGGGGCTTGGAAGATGAAACATTTACAAACTGCTTGTGTCCATTAGAGACATATGTGACCAACCAGGGGTGAATTTACTGTTCCCCATCCAGTTATCCAAGTTATGCTTGAATTGGGTTAGGGAGGAACTCTCCTTCATATGGTTGGGGAACCTGTTCCAGAGAAGAGGTAGTCTCCAGCATGCATACCTGTCTCTCCAGCATGTCTTACTTATATCACAGGCAAGGTTTAAGTCTTTAGAATGGGTAATTCTGATGCTGTTTGTTCTGTGGCTATGCAAGAGGTCCATCAGAGTGGGGTCTGAACATGCCTTTTATGCCATATATAGATATCCCCTCAGGTAGCCTGTAGGAGACAAAATATAGGGCTAGTGCTTTGAAGTGGTCTGCATAGGACATGCTATTTACACCCTGCATTCTTATATTGAGGAATTTCTGTGGACATTCAAATTGTTGGATGTGCCTGTTTAGATACATACCAAAGGGGGCATTGCACTCAATGATAGGTCTGATGACTGCCACATACAGTGGGACAATGACTTCCCTGAACCTAAGATGCCATGCCTTTGTTTATAAGTTTTGCAAATAGAATGATTTCCTTACTACTGTAGACACATGATGGTCAAAGCCTAGATTAATATCTATGTGTGTCACCAGGTCCCTGACTACTGGGTCAACATTTAGGAGTGTGTAGTCAATATGGTAGCTACTTGGGGTGGCCGACTTCCCAAAGGATACTAATAGGCATTTCTTGGCATTTACTTTTAGTCCATGGCTCTGATTCCAGTTATCTGTGCCAGCCCTTCTTCAAGAACATCATTGTCTGTGGGGGATTATATGACTCTTCATAATTTGCAATCCTCTGCAAATTTGGTCAGCCAATGGCTCTTGATATTGGCCTAGACTTCAGAGAACATATCAAAAAGGAGCAGTTGCAGGACCAATCCTTGTAGAACTCAACTGGTGACGAGTCTCTTTGTTGGACTCCCCAACTCCTACTTCCTATGTCCTGTCTGTGAGCCAGTTGGCTATCCACTGGGTGAAATAAGAGTTTATACTTAACCTGTTGAGTTGGTCTACAATGCCTGACTGGGGTATTGTGACAAATGCCTTGGCCAGGTGAAGATAGGCATTTCTTTGGTGACCTTCTTAAAAACGTTCCCCAGATTGAGTAGGCATGACCTGCCATTGACACAACCAAATGAGGTTGGTTCCATTGTCTGGGGGTTGCCTATGACATTATTGATAATTTCCATGATAATTCTTTCCATGGTTTTGCATATGAAACTAGTAGACATATGGGTCTGTAATTTTGGTCTATAGATGGCCTAACTTTGTGCAGACAGATGAAACTTGCCTTTCTCCATTCATGAGTCACAAAGACTGTTTCAAAGCTATGGTTAAAAGTGATTCCAGAGGAACAGCTATGTTATGTTTCATGCTATTTAGAAAGCAGCCTGAGATATTGCTGGAGCCCATCCATGCAGTGTTGTGCCCATAGAGACAGCATTGAGAATATGTTCCCTAGTGATAGTTTGGGGGGGTTACATTTGATGGTATTTGATGGAGGGTAAGGAGAGAGAGGTGTAATGTCAGAGCTGAATTTGACTGTCAGTACATTTGCTATATCTTCTGGCTCTGTGTAGATGGCCCCATTAACAATAAGCTCTTCACACAATCAGCAGATAAGTTGCTGCCTGACTCCAATTGCATGTACATGCAAAACAAATCATGGGAAAGGGCAGGTAAAGTCTGAAAAATGCAACTGTTTTGATAGAATTTAAAATGTACAACTTTACTTTCACATGGTACACATACATACCACAAACTAAGGCACAGACACACACACACACACACACACACACACACACACACACACACACACACACACACACACAATCACTTTTATTTTTAGGGCATATTTTTTGCTACTGCTGATAAGCATTTGAAAGCAGGAGTATAGTGAACTTTGCTGCTCAGATGAGTATGCTGTTGCAGACTGCAGAGCAAATCATTTTTTTTTTTAGCTGAATATGCACATGTTGGAAGTAATGAGCCTAGATCTAGTGTCCTCAGGTCATACCTTTAAAAGATGATTAATCTAATTGTGGATATTAATAAAGAGCTGAAGGTCTTTATCTGGGAGGGGGAGATTTATTTATTTATTTTACATTTGTTGACCGGGATAGTCTGACTGCATACAAGTCCATTTTCATCAGAAGCTGGGGAGAAAAGCTCCAAGGTACGAACAACAAGAAATTACATGGTTCATCATAAACACGCAGCAATATGGCAAGAGTCAAGTGGGATAAGCTGATTCCTCCAGTAGAACAGGGTGGATTGGGATTACCCAATTTGAAGGGGTATTTCAAAGCTACACAGTTAAAGCCGCTATACATAGCACAAGCAGAAAACTATAATTCAAAATAGAAAGGGATGATGTTGAAACAGGGGAATAGCTCAAGAAGTGATGGGCTGGGATTTTGGATGCAGGCCTTTAAGGAGAATAGCAATAATCATACAGACTATTATATTCATACAGTAGCAGAAAACATTCTAAAAACTAAACCAATACAGGAATGGAGAAAGGAGATTCTGCCAATAGGGATGCCTGCAATTAGGGATATAGACAATAGGGAAGAGGAGGCTGGAATTTATTGCAGAAAACTGGCAAAGGAACCAAGGTATTGGGAGCAAATAACTAGAGAGGGAAAGATGATAGAATGGGAAGATGTCAATAATTTATTTAGATTGCAGGCTAGAGATTACCTTCCCTATCAAGGATTGATATCAGAATATAGGCAAAGAGAAATAAATAGGGGGCCCCAAATGAAAGACAATCACTGGTATTGTTTTTAGTAGAATCTAGAAAAGAAGCTGCCATTAAAAAGGAGTAATTAGTAGTAGAGGAGGTTAGAAAGGACTGGGAAGAAAGACTGGATAAGCAATTCACAAAGAAACAGTGGGAGGATATATGTATGTGCCCCAAATATGCAACAAAATCTAGAAGATTTAGGATTTTTGCTTGAAAATGTTTACATGGATATTTTTATACCATAAGTAGACTCCAGACATTTTTTCCTCAGATAGATAGCAATGTTGCAGGTGTGACTAGGAACAAAGAAGTAGTTGGGAACATATTTTCCGGAAGTGTAGTAGGCTGGTGGACTTTAAGGATTCCCTGTGGGATGCATTGTCGGAGATGCTGGGTGGGTAGACTGGCATGATGAGGGAGAAGATTGAGGGAGATGATTTTTCTGAGCTATGATACAAAATCATAATTGTCTAGACATGGTAAGGCCTTGCTGTATCTAATTATTGTGGCTGCCAAAAAAGCAATTACTAGAAAATGGAAATTAGAATCTAAACCAACTATATTAGAAGTAGTGAATATAGTAACACAGATAAAACAACTGGAACTGAGATCTTTGGAAAAAGGTCGGAGCAAACTACTCAAAAAAATGGCAATTGTGGGAACAATGCATACAGGGGAGGAATGAGGCTTATAAGAAGACAGGACTTCAATGAGCTATATAGTGTCTGACTAAAAATGATTGGGTAGATTATAAGTGATGTATAATGTTTGCAACTGGGAGTGTGTCAGTAAGGTTTATAATGTAAAATGCTTTCAACTAGGATTGTGTTGATGTGGTTTGTTTTCATTTATATAAATGTATAATTGTGTATGCCATAAGTGATGGTTTAATAGATGTTCCTTCTTTAAACAAAAGTGGGCAGAGGATGAATAATCTATGTAATGTTGCTTAGGTTCTATGATGCATAGCAATATATGTGAATAATGTGTGTTAATTTTAACTTGTTAATATAGTTTGATTACTTTTATATAAATGTAAATGTGCCTGTGTCACAAGTGATAATTCAATAAAGGTTTTTATATTAAAACAAAAAAAACAAGCTGGTGATGAAGGTTGCCTATGCAAGCAGACTATTTTTAGAAGGCTGCAACCCAGATCACAGGGAAGAATAAAGAAAAGAAATAAGCCAAACCAGTATAATATTCAAGATGAACCATCAAGATTGCAGACATACAAAAACCTGAATGATGACATGAGATCCATTTAAATGTAAACTTGTGATTGCGTCTATGCAGATATGATGAGGTTTGTACTGAATCTTTCAAAATGAAATGATTTGCTAGAAAGCAGAAACAGGGGTTATCTAAGCAATGTAACAGAAACAGGTTGACAAGATTGGTGACCTCAGAGAATAAGGAGCAGTTTTAATGCCAATATAAAAGATTTGTTAACTTACATTGATAACATGGAGCTTTCCTATGAATATAATGAAAATTAAGTTGAAAGAAAAGATTCAGTGCTACTTAAAGTAATCCATCCTTAAAATATTAGAGCTGAGATTCGCAGACAAGTGTTGTGTAGGTGCACAGTGCTACATTTTGAAAAGATCTGTGTAGGAGTTATTACTCCTTATATATTAATATGTGGCCATTGGCATGGTAACCCGATGCAAACATGAAATTTTTTTTTTCGGCGATCGGCGATGTTTAAACGCAGCGCAGCCCGCACAAATGGGCTGCGCTATATAAAACAGAAAAATAAAGGTTTGAAACCCACAAATGTGGGTTTTATGTAATGCATGGATTTGCAATACAGGGACTAGCAGACCAAAAACAACATGGCCACCGTCTAGTGGTTGCTAAGGGGGGAAGCTTAGTGTAAGACATGTAACTAGGCATTAGTAGGCAATGCTATGTAAATGAGTGGTAGGATAGTAAATCACACTGTCACATAGCAAATGAGCACATTCCGTGTAGTGTAAGAGTTAGATAAGGGGGAGTAACAGAGTAGGAGATAGGTGACATCACAGGGGGGAATGTCAGGAAGAAATCAAGCTCATTGGAGTAAAGTGGTATGTGAAAGATGTCAATCACACAGCATAAAAAGAGGAGTGTCAACAGATAAGCATGGGAAAGTCAAGAAATGGAAGGTGTACACTGTGGCCAACACCAAAGTTTCTTGCTGTACGTGCATGCGCGCGTGTGCACGCTGGGAGCCGCGAGTAAGACAAAGTGCGCGCGTGTAAGGCAGAGTAAGCATGTAGGAGCCTGTTTAAAGATCTGTAGACCTGTTTGTGCTAGTGTGTGTGCGTATTAATCTGAATAAGCAGATTCTGGTCCGTGTAAGCATGTGTGCGTGCATGGTAGCCACTGTGAGCGTGTTTTCGGTGTTATGCACGCTGCTCCCCCCTGAGGAAACAGAGGAAAAGGAAGCAGAAGAAATAGTAGGAAACTAGCAGGGAATACTTGTAGAGGTAGCAGGTCAAAACAATTAGAAGCAGGCAATTACACAGGCAGAATACAAGCCCAGCCCAGCACTTAAAACACTGCAAACAACATTGCAGTATGTTTCTGTCAAGAGACACTGCAAAACAGGAGTAAGCTAGTAGAAGTGAAAACTGAAAAAGCTGCACTCAGACCAAACATGCTAGGGGCTGCCATAGCTGTCATAAGGAGACATAGGAGACTTGCTGAGGGTGGTGACAATGGAAATGCTGCCAGACAACCCACAGTGAGGAGACCTAGAGGAGTGTACAGGCCCAGGGTCACCTACCAGGGGTTACATGAGCTGGAGATAGTGGAGCGCTATAGAGTGGACAGAGACCTCCTGCAGCAAATTGTTGAGCTGTGCAGGCCACGCCTCATACACAGAACCAACAGAGGGGAACCCATCCAAGTGGAAACCAAGATATGTGTTGGCCTAAGAATACTAGCAACAAGTACCTTCCAGAGACCAACTGGTGATATGATGGGGATATCACAGGCATCAGCCTCCAGGGTACTGCACCAGTTCCTGGATGCCATGTCAGCACATGTCGGTGAGCATGTATATTTCCCCAATGCCCGTGAGGTATTGGCCAGCAATATGCGTCTCTTCCAGCAAATAGCGGAATACCCTGAGGTAGTGGGTGCAATAGACTGCACGCACATATGCATCAAAGCACCAGCTGGTGAGCAGGGTAGGGCCTACATTAACCGCAAGGGCTTCGCCTCCATCAACTGCCAGGTCGTGTGTGATGCCCAGGACATAATAATGAATGTGTATTCTGGCTGCCCTGGGAGCTACCATGATTCCCATATCTGGCATTTGATGCAGCTGTACCAGACATTTGCCAATGGGGACATCCCACATGGTCACCTCGTGGGGGATGCTGGATACGCACTGGAGCTGTGGCTGATGACACCCATCAGAAATGCACACACACCTGAACAGGAACGCCATAATGAGGCACACGCACAAACAAGAAATGTAATAGAGTGTGTGTTTGGGCTGCTCAAGTCATGGTTCTGGTGCCTGGACACATCTTGTGGAGCCTTGCAGTACTCACCAATTACATGTACCCAAATTGTCATGGTATGCACTATGCTACATAATATGATTCTGCGAAAACAGCTGCAGGAGGACCAGCATAGGGCCGGGACAAACAGCCCCACACCATTGCCAAGGCCATCACAGGCAGAGTGTGACTCAGAGGAAGGACAACCTGAGCCTGCCCCAGTAGGCAGAAGGAGGCATGCCCAGTATGCCCTGGCCTTGGCAAAGAGGTAACGCATAGTACATACACTGGCTCAGTAGGAACCCTGGGAATGATACCCCTCTCTGACTCACTCATATAGTAACAGGGACGCCTAACTTGACACAACCTGCTCTCAAACATGTACAGGGAGTGTAGTATGTGCATCCAACAGAGGCAGCCCTGCAGCACCACCTGAGGCATGATTGCCATGTGTTAAGCAATGTAACACCATCCAGTATATGCAAACATGAAGACCCAATCTTACATCTCACCCTCACCAAGCATGATGCCACACTATGAAGACAACAAGATCAAGTACAATAATTGGCTGAGGTATTGCTGTTAGCAAGGGGGAACACATGGCTGACAGCCTGGGCTGACATGCCGAGCAAGACATGATGCCCCACCTGCTAGGGATGGCACGCACCCAGCACACCTGGCTGTGTAGATACTGGCAAAGGCTGTTGTCACCCCCACTGTGCCTGGAATAGGTAAGTCTGGAAACACAAACCCACCACCATAGGTAGCACAAGGGATAATAACCTGGACGTAATGCTACCCAATGCCAGAAGTCTAACCTGCAAGGTGCATGCAGACCAAACCCACCACAGCATGGAGAATGGTAATATATGCTCTGTAACAGAAACCTGGCCAAGGCCCAGAAGAGCACCCTAATACTACCAGGTTATGCCTCATACCATGCTCTACAGCTCCAAAACATGGAACACATGACAATAGGAGTGTGGCTACCAGTAATTATCAAGGATAACCACACCCCCAGGTTGGTACCACAGCAAGAAGCAGCATGGACTATCCACGGGCAAGTAACACTGTCTCAAACTGTGTACCTGTTTGAAGCCTGCTACAGACCACACACACAAACCCAGGTACCCCAGCCAGCCTTCCTAAAGACACTTCAGAGTATGAATGTCTCAACAAATACCAAACAAGGCACACACAAAGTATGACATAGGTGGCAATCCATTATGTATGGAAGAAGTAATCATGGACCTAGGGACACAAGTGGACGGTAACCTGTCATGTGACACTCACATTGCCAAGGTGGCCAGGAAGACCTGCTATATTGCCAACCTTAATATGAAAGGATGCACATGTAGAGCTACAGAGGTCACTGAGCCCCCATACTCTTCCCTTATCAGGCCCATACGTGACAACAATGCCCCAGTTCGGATGTACCTTACCTTACACATGCAGCAGTCAGAAAGACCCCAAATGTACCCCACCAACAGGATAAAGGGTCCAAACATTGGAAATCTGCAGCCTGGCTGAAGAAACCACAGCCCAATTCAGAAGCATACTGCACAGTCAGAGGTGATGTATGCCTGATGTACAAGGCCATGTCCAATCCAGAATAAATGGACATGCTCCACTGCAGAAACCCCAAATCCAGCAGACACACCACAGTGAGATATCTGAACCTCCACACATAGAGTAATAGGATGTGTTGGAGGGACAGATCCATAAGCCAGAGGCTCCTGACACTCTGGAACAAAATCCCAGTCCATGATAGGCTGAGCTCCACACACAAACTCAACAAGAGAAATCCGGTGAAGTGCATGGGAGATAGTAGGTGTACACTGGGGGCCATCCCTGTGTCACATCTAGGAAAGTAAACCCTACGTGGGCATAATATGCACATTGCAAGGGGTGTTGAGACCCACACACAGTCTGTCCGTGCCAAACAAGGCCAGGGCAGATAGCCTAGTATGAACCTATGAACCTATGATGATACAAATTGTGCAGGACACAAAGGATTATCACACAGCTGTCCTACCTGATGGTGGGAACCATGGTGATAACCACAGATATGCTTTTCAGCACTCTAATATCACAAACAATACAACAAACCCACACACATTGCCAACAGCCTACCGAACAGATTCCTTCCAACCTCCCCACCAGCACCTAACTGCCAAATATCTATCCCAAGAGAGTGCTGACCCCCTAACGTTGCAGATGCTGAGGTAACAGCCAGCATCCACAAAGCACAGCACACAGCATCAATGGTACCAGATGGTGTCCTGGGTTGTGTCGAACAAGTACTGTAAGAAGAATGGAACAGCAAATAGCATTACTGCGCACTATCAGTCCTACCACAGGATATATACCCAAAGAGCAGTGTACAGCAACAGTGGTCCCACACCACAAAGACGGTGCCTGAATGGATATTGCAAACTATCACCCCTCAACGCCGACTATCTAGGTTGGCAACGTAATGGAGAGGATGATCGTGGATCCCATGAATAATGAGATTGGGTACCTACAGACATTGGACCCTACCCAGTGTGGCTTTCATAGGGCAGATCCTGACCCTTACACATGTCTGACTCATGTGAAACGTGCACCAAGACCATTGATGTGGGGAATGTTGATCACACAGCCTATCTGGACCTTGCTAAACCCTTCCATACAATACCCTAGTTGGCGGTACAGATAAGCTCACCAGCCTAACTATAAACCCCTATGCAAGTAGATGGGTTGCAAACCAGCTCAAGGACAGAACTGACTTGGCAGACATGCTGTAGCCATGGCAGACTACAAACCAGGTACAACTGGCATCCCACAAGGCATGGTCCTGGGACCTCTCTTGTATGCTTTATATGTCACATAGGTACAGGCCAACATGGAAGGACTCTGTCTGAACAGGTTTGCAGAGGACTACAAACTGGCCACCATATCGGATCCTCCAGCTGACACAAGCAACCTACAAAAGGCACACATAGAAACACACAAGTGGTGCCACAGCCATGTCAACAAGCTAAATGCAGAATAGTGTATAGTCAACCTCTGTGGAAACACAATACATGGCCAGAAATTACCACATAGGTGTTAACCCAGTAAGTACATCAGGAGCAATAAGAGACCTGGGGATTCAAGGTGATAGATATCCTGCATGTGACAACCATGTGTCTGTAGTGGTTACAGAAACATACCATATACCCACCTAATCATGAAGGTAAGCACAGCTTGGTTAGGGTAGGTCAATGTGCCTCTCCTGTCATCCATCAGCAGCCTCACAATTGTGTACAATGGCCCTTCAGGGATGTACCGTAGCAGACACCTGCAGCAACTGGAAAGACCACACAAATACCCCACCAGGAGGATCGCAGAGCTGTAACAGATGCCATGTGTCACCTGAGTAAAGAAACTGCAGCTCCACACAGTGCCATACTGCCTGGCTGGAGGTGAACTGTGCCTGATGTATAGAGCCATGACCAACCTGGTATCAATGGACATTTGGCGCCATGTAAACACTGAATGCTGGTGACCTATGCAGCTGACAGGCCTGAACCCCAGCACAGACATAAACAGGACATGCTGTACCAGTTGGTCCATAACCCAGAAGCTCACTCCACTCACGACTAAACTCCCACTACAGGATATCCAGGGAGTCCCTCAGTGACTGTCATCCAGAGGAATCATGATAACTGGATGGGAGATGGTAGGCGTACCCTGGATATCATCTGTATG
This sequence comes from Protopterus annectens, assembly GCF_019279795.1. NCBI lineage: Eukaryota > Metazoa > Chordata > Ceratodontiformes > Protopteridae > Protopterus > Protopterus annectens. Next base: position 1,433,183,971 of record NC_056731.1, on the reverse strand, counting down.
TCACGGGCAGACAGAGGCACAGCACACTAACTGTGACATATGTCATGGCAAACACCAGTAAATGTGTGTTGAAGGACAAACACTCTCTGACTAGCATTACAAATGGACTAGGGCACATGGCCATTGTTTGTCACTGTCCACACAAGTTGTGGAATACATTAACAATGTCGGACAATCATGTACTATGCTGTCCATATCTGAACAAAATGCAACATGGTCATATCTGCACAACTGGCCCTCAACCAGTCTGGTGTGCTCACTATAAATATTACAAGCAGTGATAGGACTGAAACTGATTATACTGTCCACCACAGTGAAAGCTCTGCGCCAGTACACTATACGACAATACAACTGTTTGGTCAGCAGGAAAGGATGATGACAACTGTATGCAAACTATCCCATGGTGACCCTGCAGGCACAGCATAATGCCTGTTAGGTTCAGATACAAAGCAGTCGGGCAGTAAGAACACAACCTGATGCCCAACACTCAACTGAACATGTGATATATAGATGGCATCCACACACAAACAGAAATGTGGTGGTCCACAGATCCCAACATAAGGAAAGGTCACACTGGGCATGCTTGCACACTTAGATAAATGAGACGTGGCAGTCAAGACGCCATACAAACTGTGAACTAGGCATGCTCACACACTTAGGCCATGTCACAGTTCAGCAGTTGCACACACATATCTGGCATTTCTATGTGTTAACACAGGAACCTCCCACAATACAGACATCTGCCCAGTGCACACAGTGAAGTTACAACAGAGACATAAGTAAAGTACTGGATCCCACTCATATGCAAACATCTCCCACAGTATACACATTGTTTATAGAGATAGGGAAGGCTATGGCAATAAAGACCCACAAACAGTATATGAGCAACAGATACTTGCATCTGACAGGTAAACATATGGCCATAAAGTGCAATACCTGACTGTTGTCCCTAGGGAATACAGAAGGCTATCCACAGTGTATTTGGCGTTTGCCTCCAGAGTAGAGTAGGCCACTGTGCCTGTGCAAAGTTAATGCATAAATATGCTCTCCCCTGTACTGATGGATAGTCACAGATGTACATGCCTCTTCATCCATAATGATGTCAGCACACTATGCATATGTCAGGAGCAAAGATTATACCCAGTGATGTGAATAGTGCGCTCCACTACTGCGTCTCTAACAAGTGTCCTAACATAGTTAGGTAGGGGTTTGAATCCTGCAAGTGCTCAGTGTGTGTGTGAATGTATGTGGGGGAGTAGTGAGTCCAATTCCATGTGTATGAGAAATGTCCCTTTTGGCAACTATTACTACACAACACATGCTGCATATTCCACTGTCTAAACCCTGATGATGTCAGCACCCTATAAGTACAGCAGGAGAAAGCAATCCCCCCCAGTAATGCAAATAGCGTGTTTTGCTAATGCGTCTGTCATAACATAGTTAAGTAGGGGTTTGAATCCTGCAAGTGCCCAGTGTGAATGTGTGTGGGGGAGTAGCGTGTGCAATTCCATGTGTATGAGAAATGTCCCTTGTTGCAACTATTACTACACAAGACATGCTGCATATTCCACTGTCTAAACACTGATGATGTCAGCACCCTATAAGTACAGCAGGAGAAAGCAATCCCCCCCAGTAATGCAAATAGTGCGCTCTGCTAATGCAACTCTCACAAGTGTCATAACATAGTTAGGTAGGGGTTTGAATCCTGCAAATGCTCAGTATGTGTGTGGGGGAGTAGTGTGTGTAATTCCATGTGTATAAGAAATGTCCCTTTTGGCAACTATTACTACACAACACATGCTGCATATTCCACTGTCTAAACACTGATGATGTCAGCACCCTATAAGTACAGCAGGAGAAAGCAATCCCCCCAGTAATGTAAATAGCACGCTCTGCTAATGTGTCTCTCACAAGTGTCATAACATAGCTAGGTAGGAGTTTAAATCCTGCAAGTGCTCAGTGTGTGTGTGAACGTGTGCGGGGGAGTAGTGTGTGCAATTCCATGTGTATGAAAAATGTCCCTTTTGGCAACTATTACTACACAACACATGCTGCATATTTCACTGTCTAAACACTGATGATGTCAGCAACCTATAAGTACAGCAGGAGAAAGCAATTCCCCCAGTAATGCAAATAGCGTGCTCCGCTAATGCGTTTCTCACAAGTGTCATAACATAGGTAGATAGGGGTTTAAATCCAGCAAGTGCTCAGTGTGTGTATGAATGTGTGTGGGGGAGTAGTGTGTGCAATTTTATGTGTATGAGAAATGTCCCTTTTGGCAACTATTACTACACAACACATGCTGCATATTCCACTGTCTAAACACTGATGATGTCAGCACCCTATAAGTACAGCAGGAGAAAAGAATCCCCCCAGTAATGCAAATAGTGTGCTCTACTAACGCGTTTCTCACAAGTGTCATAACATAGTTAGGTAGGGGTTTGAATCCTGCAAGTGCTCAGTGTGTGGGGGAGTAGTGTGTGCAATTCCATGTGCATGAGAAATGTCCCTTTTGGCAACTATTACTACACAACACATGCTGCATATTCCACTGTCTAAACACTGATGATGTCAGCACCCTATAAGTACAGCAGGAGAAAGCAATCCTCCCAGTGATGTAAATAGCACACTCTGCTATTGCGACTCTCACAAGTGATCTAACATAGTTAGGTAGGGGTTTGTATCCTACAAATGCCATGTGTATTTTTGTCACACAGTTTGTCCATGTGTGTGGGGTGTTGTTCCCAATATTGCACGACATACATTACATCAGTAATGTCAATGCACACATGATGTATGTGTGTGCCACCTACACATATGTACCTGTGAACTGCAAGAGTTCCCCTGACACTCTCCCTCCTGTCATAGTTAGTTCTGTGTTTTTGGTGCTGTCATGCATGGTATGAGGTGTGACCTTGTAGTGCTAATGTGCTCTTGTGAGCCTTGAACCTGTTGTGTAGTACTGCACAGATATCAACATCCTGAAACATCTGCATTGCAGAGTCGCATGTGGACAGCATGCAATTCGCAGTTGACATGGCCATGATTGAGTATCAATATGTACATTGTTGTATCTCCTGTGCTACTTATGTAGGTGGCCATCATTTCACAGCCTCACCACCAGTATGCAAAGATGTGCAGACAGACACTGTGGTAATTACTATGGGTGTACAGAACAATACAATGACATTCATACTGTAACTGCATCAGGCATGCTGGTATATACCCACAATGCTATCATTACACTGTACTGTTGTCAACATCATACTATTACAATACGTCTATGTACTCACCCTGTGCATCAGCACCATGTTAACCTGTTCCTGCACTGATTGTACAGATTGCAGGAGGTGGCACAGTTTCATCATATGCACAGGGTGTGTACCTGGTATGCCTGAGTCTGCCACTGATACAACCAATTGACATGTCTCTGTGTGTGTGTTGGTGAGGGACAGTAGTACAAGATGGGGCAATGTTGATGCAGTGTGTGCATGTATGCGTTAGCCCTAGGTGTTATCACTTTGCATGTGTGCATGAATGCACACAGTCCCACCTCATGGCTGCCATATACAGGTGTTTGTGGACAGCCACAGACTGTACCTGCCAGGTCATACAGATCACTGTCTGCGGCCACGGACATGGTACCTGTGCCTGGCAGGGGTGCTACGGACCCTATCAGGTACTAAGCCAGACTGGGTACTGTCATCAGAAGCAGGTGGTTGGTGACTGGAGACAGGTCCCTGTTGGGACTGTCCAGCGTCATGTGCACGTGGTCTCCTGGGGCGGTCTGATGACAGCACAGACTCAGCATTTCTGGGGCTGCTGCTGGCACTATGTGAGTGGCCGCGGGCCTGTTGTCATCCACGACGGCTGCCAGCTGCTGCTGTTGCTGGCATACGGCCACGTTGACGCCTCAACTGTCCACCATTGCCCTGGCTCATGGACATGCAGTTGTGGAACAGATCTAATGTCCCCCCTCAATGTCTGTCAATGATCTCGGTGAAGTTGCGGATGACAGCCGCAACATCACGCATACTGTCACTCATGGCTGTGCGACATGCTCTCAGCTCCCTCAGACCCTGTCTGGTGTACCTTTCCATACATGACTGTGCCTGCATTACAGCCCAAAACATAGCTGAGGTTGAAAGACCTCTGTGGGCACATCTGACAGGGGCAGTACACCCACGGATGCTCCCACGAGAACCCATGGACATCTGCCTGTGTGGTACCATGTCAGGACCCTGGCCATGGCTGCTGTGTGGGGATGCATGTGCCACAGGTGCCACATTACCCTGGTCAATGCCCACTGTATCCTGTCCATTACCTAGGGACATTGGTGACAAAGGATGTATTGGCAGGATGACTGTGCGCATTGATGGGGTCGACAGCTGTGTAGTGTCAATTGGCTGACCAATGATGGACCCTGGCACACCTACCTGTGCCATTACACAGATATCATCATTATCACTATCCACAGCAGCTGATTCAGGTTCCCTGCTGCATGACACCAGAGCAGCACCAGAACCTGTGAGAGTAAGACAGGAAACACAGTTTACAATGTGTACACAATGTCACCACTGATGCACACATGCACACATGCACACATGGGCACATGCACACATGCACACATGCACACATGGGCACATGCACACATGCACACATGCACACATGCGCACATGGGCACATGCACACATGCACACACCTCAGTATATGAGATATCAACCCACAGACACAAACACACCTGCAATAAAACACATAGCACTACTGCTTCAGCCTATTATTACTATTAGTATCAAGAGTATTGAAGCATGGATAGGCTGCCTTGCTGTTACACCAGAGGGACCTGCAGGAAAGAGACATTTATTGTCAGTGGGCACAACTGTGCCATTGATACTGTGGGCATGATACAGTTCAGTAGTGCAACAGATAGCTTCTACAGGTGTACTGCAGATATTGAGGATATCACTCTTGCACAATAATTACCAAGATTACAGTTACAAAATGAGGACACACCTCACACATGCATAACCTAACAGTGTACAGAATGGTCAACTATACACATGGCATGTTACCTGCATGCTCAGTGTCCTGCTGCTGTGTGGCTCCAGCCTCCATCATTACACTTGTATGCTGCTGCTGTTGCTGTTGTGCTGGAGCCACAACACTTAGGAGTAGTCCCTCCAGTCTGGTGAGGGGGGATGTCTAGCCACACCACCACCTGTGGCAAGCTGCTGCCTGTGGATATCCGACGCATGCTGACAGACATTTCTAATTAAATCACTGCAGTGATGGCGTACCTGCTCATATGTCCGGTTATGTGTGCCTATGTCATTTACCCGACGGACCAGGTCTTGCCACAGTGCAGCCCTCTCCTGCTGGTTCTGGCTGGTGCGGGAAAAGAGTACAGCAAAATCCCGCACCAGGCTCTGGTGTATCTCCTCCTCCTCCTCTGCAGCGGAGTAGACAGGGTTCCGCTGGTGAACCATAACCCTGAAAAGGAGAAGGAAAATATGTCAGCAATATCTGTCAGCAAACTATGGCACATATAATACACATAATACTCGACTGCAGTGATATAACTTAAGCAACATATATAGCATCTGTCTATTGGGGGATACACATGTAAATGACCAGATATCAGTGCTCATCCAACAACTGTGCAACAGTACCTGGCACACTCCATACGACAGACTAGTATACTGCAGCAGTCAACACATTGTTTCAGGTACAATACACAACCTCACACTGGGGTTTTGTATCAAGGTACTGTATGGGGAACATTATCAGACCATGCACTGCACACAATGCACGTTACATATTTCACTGGTAATGCACACTTCTCCTACTTGCCATAACCCTACCTACACCACAGTGACATGCAGGGTAACACAGCACAACATATGGCAATGTAGTATGTGTTGATCGCAATACCTCACACACCTGTCTCTGGCCTCACACCAAGGACACACACTACCATGACAGACAGACAGTCATGGTAAGCAATCACACCAGTACACAACATGCACCCAGTCACTAGCACACTCAATCCACCTCACATATTCCGTTTGCAATGTGTTCATGGGTGTGCATTGTGTCTTAGGTAGGTAGTGTGTTTTTGGCCCCGGGCCTACAGCAGCATACTGTTATGCTACCCTGCCCCTTGTGACACATGTGTTATGATCGTACCTGCTCCTTACAAACAGTTACACAGGGTGACTCATATGGCATATTACCTATCTGCATAACATTATCCAGGGGTATGTCTGACATCTACTCATGGGGAGCCTTGCTTCTTAATTCTGTGTGGTCTACTACAGGGTATGTCGTATCTGTGGGTAGGGTCCAGTACCTCCACCGTGTGCTCTATACTGCAGTGACAGGGAAGACAGACATAGGTAATTTGTGTTGTGGATGTTGGAGGTGTTACCATGGTTGTTAGACAACTGTCATGGGTGTGACCAAACTATGTATATCCAGCAGTGGTAACCTCTATGTAAGTAGACTGTGTGCACTCTGTGGTGTTTGAGTGCATTGACACAGTTACTTGCATATGGCTGTGTCCTTCTCCATATCTGTAGCTGTCATGGGAGGTACATACTGTGTAGGACATTGTGGGGTGTAGAGGGGTACAGTGACCTACATGTCCATAGCTGACACACCATGTCCGCTGACACATTCCATGTACAGGTATTACAGGACTAGTGTGCCACTGTGTATATCAATGTGGAGCCTATTGTACACTTGTTGCCCCTGTTCACCCCTGACACATGCAGTGGTGGGCAGGCATGCACATATGTGGTGGTTATTGGTGTCAGTGTTTTTGAATGGGGTATGGTACTCCAGTATCCACACTGGTGTTCACTCCATGCCTTTGACACCAGGCACCTGTTGCAAGACATCTGCACACATGTGCCTCACACAGTCTATATATATATATATATATATATATATATATATATATATATATATATATATATATATATATATATATATATATATATATATATATATATGTTTGTATATATGTATATAAAATATGTATATATAGATGTAGATATCTACATATAGATGTGGGGAGAGAGGGTGAGAGAGTGAGAGAGAGACACAGGGAGAGTGAGAGTGTGAGGGGGTGGGACAGAGAGAGAGAGAGATAGTCATATACAGACATATCTTTTGTCAGTCAGATCTATCTGTATATGTATATGTCTCTACAGATATCTATATATGTATGTGTGTATTACATATATCTGTACGTACATATTCTACCAATCTCGATGTCTGTGCAGTAAGTGAGAACCTGGTTCAAGGCTCCTGAGAGCACACCAGCGGTACCAGGCTATACCCCGTATCATGCTTTTTGGCCCCAGGACTCAGGACAAAATAAAAAAGGAGGGGGTGTGTCCATATTCATGAAGGACACCCACACCTCCAGGTTAGTGGCAACACATGAAGCATCACAGACCATCCAGGTGCAGATAACCGTAGGCAAACCTGCTATACAACTGGTAGCATGTTACAGACCACCCTCCCAATCTCAGGAACCACAGTCAGCCTTCCTGAAGACATTGGAGGATATGAATGTCCCACCACACGCTATCATATTGGGAGACTTCAACTACCCTAACATACACTGGGTGCATTATTCTACCCCAAACACCCTAGCCCAAAGGTTTCCGGAATTCACTAAGTCAAATGCAATGGAACAGCTAGTCACCTCTCCCACAACAGGAGATAATATACTAGATCTGATTATCACAAACATGTGGACAATGTGCTACACACCGGAAGTATACCCCTCACTAGTCACATCTGACCACAGACTAATCCCCCTGGATATACATATCCCACCTCCCCCACAACACAAAAGACTACAGTGGGAAACCTCTCACATGCCAACTTTACACTTATTATAACTGAGTTGGTATCCTTAATGCCCACTGGGCCAGTGGAAACCACTTCCCACAATGCAGACACCTTCACATATGCTTTCTACGGACATCTCCAAGAATGCATGGATCATGCAATCACAAATAAAACCATGACCCTCTCCACCAAGGGCAGGCGTCCTGTCTGGTGGACCCTAGCATTGAACAAATTGTATAACAACAGAAGGTAGCTACTGCACGGCAGAGCATAATTCCATAGAGCTACGGCATCTCTGATCAGCAGTAGTAGAAAGATACGTTTTGTCGTAAAAACACGCAAGGCCAACAATGAGAGGGACATCGCTATGGACACTACAGATAACCACAAGGCCTTCTTCTGCTATGTTACACACCTGGGTGGGAACCCTCAGATATGTTCACAGTTAGTTCACAGTGGCAAACGCTACACTGAACACACAGATAATGCCAACATTCTGGCAGACAGGTTCAGTGCAGATTTCTCTCCTCCCTCACCCACACATGAGGAATTACTTATCCCAGCTGACTGTAACCTCCCTGTCATCTCAGATGTCCAGTTGGGAACCACCCTCAGCAAAGCTGTAAACACAGCATCAATGGGACCCGACGGTATTGCAGGTTGCATGCTACGTGAACTCCAAGAGGAGCTACACATGCACATTACATGCGATTCAACCATAGCCTTACTACAGCATATGTACCTGGACACTGGCATACAGCAACAGTAGTCCCACTCCACACAGGAGGCACCTCTACAGACCCTGGTAACTACCGCCCCATAAGCTTAACCAGCCTGGTCTGCAACGCTATGGAAAGGATCATTATGGAACTCATACACAGAGACATTGGGGACTTAGACACTTGATCCCACCCGGTTTGGCTTTGTAGAGGGCAGATCCTGCCTTATGAACCTGGTTAACCTTTTCAAATCAGTCACTAGAGCCATTGACGAGGGCACAGCGGTCCATACAGCCTACCTGGACTTGCCTACGGCGTTCGACACAATACCGCACGCTGGCATCATAGACATGATCAACAGCTGAAATGTAAATCCATATGTCACGAGATGGGTTGTAAACCGGCTAATGGATAGAAACCCTACAGTCAAACTCACTGGTGCCATGTCAGACTCAGAGCCAGTCACAAGTGGTGTCCCACAGGGCTCTGTCCTGGGACCGCTCATGTTCGGCATATAATTCTCAGATGTGGAAGCAGACATGGGAGGGTAGTGGCTGACAATGTTCAAAGATGACTGCATAGTCGATACACCAGCTGACACATACATCCTACTGACAGGCCTCATGGACACCGACAACTGGTGCCGGAGTCATGGCCTTAAACTGCATGCCACGTAATGTATACTCATACCCTTTTGGACAGACAAGGTACCCACATATTATCACATAGACAGTAACCCACTGAGTACAGACAATGTAATCGGAGACCTGGTGACACTGATCGATGCTGACCTCTCATTTGACACCCACATTGCCAAAGTGGTTGGATAGACTTCCTACCTTGCCCACCTTATGAAGGGATTCACATCCAGATCAAAAGGGGTCATTGTACCCCTATACTCCTCCCTTATCAGGCCCATGACTGTGTACTATGCCCCATTTGGTATGTACCTCACCTGGCACTTGCAACAGCTAGGAGGACCCCATAAGTACATCACCAGGAGGATCAAGGGTCTCTAACAACTTTCATATGCTGCCAGATTAACGTAACTCATGCTCTATTCCATAGCATACTGCCTACATAGGGGTGATCTGTGCCTGATGTAGTAGGCCATGTCCAATCAGGTATTGATGGACATGTTCCACCTCATACAATCCAAATCCATCAGAACCACAACAGCTACGGATTTAAACCTCAGCACACATATGAATAGGACATACTGTAGGGGCAGATCCATCACTAAGAGGCTTCCCATACTGTGGAACAGGATCCCAGTTCATGTTAGGCAGAGACCCTCACTGACACTCTTTATGTGCATTCTTGACGAGTGGATGGGAGATCATAGGTTTACAACAGGGGTCATCTCTGTGTCACTACTAGACAGAGGCACAGTAAACTAATGCTATTATGTAGGGGGGTCTTCACTGTGTCACTACTATACAGAGGCGTAAGTTTATAAATCTATTCTATACACTGTCTGCAGATAGCCTAGTACTAAACTATGACACTGTGAAACTATATATGTCTATGTATTTCTACATCCCTCTCTATGTATACACATATGCATATTATATATATATATATATATATATATATATATATATATATATATACATACATATCTAGATATACATCTATATACACATATATATATATATATATATATATATATATATATATATATATATATATATATATATATATATTCCTTTTTAGTTCCACATATGTATACACACAGTAACGTACTGCTGAACATCCATTACTGTATAACCTACTTGTACATTGCACTACAACCTACACTGCTATGTGCACATAGCTACCGTCACATACATATGTATGTGGAGCCTTCAGTGACAGTTGCAGTATGTCACCGGCCCTATGCACATCTTCATATATATAGATACAGACCAATAACACATCTGGAGGGTTCACAGTATGTAGAGTATTATAGTAGTACTTTACATTACCTGTGTTTGTTGCTGCTGTTTGCGTAGGCTTGCAGTTACTTGGCCTGCTGTCAGCTTCTTTGTTTTGTTGTTACAGTTTTTTTTTTCTCTTTCTTTCTTTCTTTCTTTCTTTCTTTCTTTCTTTCTTTCTTTCTTTCTTTCTTTCTTTTTTTTCTCTCTCTCTCTCTCTCTCTACCTCCAGCGGGTGCAATGAAAGTATTGCATGTGTAGACTGGGAGAACAGGATGCTTTTGTAGGTATCTGCACATATCCATGTGATGCCCTCTGCACCAATTGTTAGCCAGCATTTACTAATTGCATGCAGCCTGTTGTGTAGTGATTGCAGTTCTCATAGTGATTACAGGACTGTGCTATAAAAAGGTCTGTTAGGTAGGTGTAGCCCTTTCAGATTATCAGGGTGGGGACCATGCTGGTTTGCTGTGGACACTGTTCTGTGAGTGTAAGGGTTGGTATGTCTCTCATATTTCAAGCTGTGTTGTAGACACTGCAATGCATAATGTTCTGTAAGCTGAGTATTCCTTCCTTCAGTGTCCTCTTCTCCGTGTGTATGTAAACTGACACCTATGACTAGTAATACTGTGTATATGGGTGTGTGTGCTTTCCTGTGGGGATTGTGGTGTAACTGGTATATAGCAGTGGCTCTTGCAATCTGTTACTATGGCTTCAATATTTGGCCTTTACATTCACTCCTTGTATGCCTGCTAGGTGTCTTTCCTGTAATGTGTTGCTATGGCTTTCCTATTTTCCATTTACATTTACAGCTTGTAATGCTTGCTAAATCTGTTTGGGCAACAATTCCCTATGTGTTTGTTGTGGTAGGGTATTACTGCATGCAGTGTGGTCTGGCCATGGTGTGGGCCTTGACACTTACAAGGGTATTTGATCATGCTGCTGAGCAGGCCTCAGATACTCTCCAGAGCATCTTTTATCAGCCTCATGGAATGGTACATAGCAGTGGGATACTCCAATGACATATTCTGATATTCTGCAGTTGTGACTGTGGGTTATTTCAAGCATATGTATTAGTACACCATTTGTGACATGCAGGTGGTGCATACCTTCAGTCAGTCATAGTTACCATTGCATGTGTAGTTACACCTTTCTGCCTACTGTTAGTACATTTGACAGGGTGTCAGTGAGGCACAGTTGACATTTGTTTTCACATTAGGGACATCCCTGTAACTCAGTCACAGTTGCTATGTTTGATCTCTTAACTATTCAACTATGGCAGTGTTTATCCTGCTCTGAGTATGTGTGTGGCTTGCCAAATGCTACTGTGACATTATTACCTAGTAGCTACCAACTAGCATGACTGTTTCTCAGCACACAGTACTATTTTACAAATCCACTAGATTTGACAGTAAATATACATAACATGCTTTGTGTACTACACTTGCTATATTCCCTTTACATTAATTCCTACTATTTTATGATATATTTCTTTCAGCACAAAGTTCTTGTATAGCAGTCATGGCTTAGTGGTAAGTCATGCAGACTAGTGTTTCCAAAGTCCTGGTCTCGAGACTGAGGGAGGTATTTTATTTTGCTGCTCAGAAAACTACAGGCCTTGTCATTCAGAGTGACTAAGGCACTTTTAAGCAGTTGTAAGTGGGTTTGCGCTGGTTTGCGAGGAGGTCACGCATGCACACTGCCGCTTAGCTTCGTGCACACATGCTTAGCTAAGCGCACAGAAGCGCACACCCGCTTACTACTGCTTTAAAGTGCTTACTCTCGTGCACATCCGCGCTATTTTCTTTTAAAGAAAAGAAAATGGGGAGATAGGAAAGTGGTGAAAAAGTGGGCACAAAGAGGGTAGGACAGTAGGAAAACAAGCTCGGGTTTTGCAGGAGGGATGTAGGAAAGGCCAATAGCTGCCCATTTCTTTGTCAGCAACAGCTGTGCATATGTTTGTAATTTGGTGTGAAATTTGAAACCTTCCACCCCTGAGAGAGGTGTGAGGACAACAATAATATTTGTTGTACAGCCAATTGCAATTGCCAGTTTTCATGTCCAGCAGACATGTGTGCAAAATGGGCAGCTATGTATGGGGCATATTTTTTTTGTGCGTACAGAGTGCCCTTTTTCTTTTTTTTTTTTTCAGGTGAGAGTGGTATGTCAGGTACAGGAAGTCGGTATAGCTGGGGAGGTAGGTAGGGGAGGTTAACAGACAAGACAAACAAGACGCATACAGGGGTGGTGTATGACACATGTGGGGGGGTTACACAATTGACGGGGACGGGTGTTTGGATATCTCGAGCCCATGAGCCCACAGATGGCAACAGTGGAACTGAGATCCCCACCCATGGGCAGTTGCCACTGTGCCTTCACTGCCCAGGATGGGGCTGTGCTGGGGGCTGTGTAGGCCGGGCAGCAGGCACACCTATGAGTTGTGCCACCCATGCCTCAAGCTGGCGTAGGGGCCCAAGCACAGCATGCCAGATCTCCCTACGCACCACAGTCCGGACACTACGGAGGGTGAGTGGATGTTGTCCTTCGGCCATGCTTGCAGAGGGGGAACGAGCCCCATCCCCTGCAGCGCTACAACCTGCAGGTGGCACAGGGACACCGGAGGCGGGTCCGGCCTGGGCACTACTGCCAGGTGCACCCACCAGCTAAGGTGGGAGAGGTGGGTCCGCTGGAACCCGCCTTCCCTGTCGTCCTATGTTTTGCATTATTTTATGACAGTTTGGGTTAGTAACATACAATACCATTCACAATTAGTTGTAACAGCATGCATTAGTATTCCCATTAACCAAACACCCATAAATTCAAGCCATTGAACAGCAATCATAACACATGCATAATTTGAACAACAATACACAATCCAACAACATACAGGGTTGATTGATGGCAACAGGCCATCAGGTTTGGATGTATGAACAGGGCACATGCATCAACATACATGCAAATATGTATGAACCAACAGGACAAATGTCCAGGGGTATTAATTGTGAATACACATACCCATTTCACGTGGAATGGATTATTTGTGGTTATAGGGTAGGGTGAAGAAATATTTCATTAACAACTTCAAATACCTATACATATGCTGTACATTTCTACTAGCTGCAGATATATACACACTACAGGTCTGACTACAGTTTCCTATGTGACAACTTATTCAGGTTGATGATAGGAATGTTACTGCTACATCAATATACATTTCATATTTATTCATACACATTCATATCTGGCTCTGTTCAGCTACATCATCCTGCTACATTTGCTTTATATGGCTATAGACAACTGTGGATGTTTGGTATTTCATAAAACCATACTATCTGCATATTGAAAACTGAGAGCAACATATCCAGATTTTGGGACACACATTCCAGCTTCAGTAATTTTTTCAACACATGTTGCTGTTTGGTTCTGCCTGTCACATTCATTTCATTCTGTACTGACTGCAGTATACTTTATTCAGGAGTTATTACTACTTTATTGGTGGATTCATACATCTTTCTCACACTCTCTCACTTGTTTTATTTTTACAATTCAGGATGGTACTTAATTCTAGGCTTTATTGACATGTTTTACTTTTAGTTATAACAATTCTTTCCAACAGTCTCACTTGTGTCATGTTTCAGAATTTAAACAGGGATATATTTCACACATGTGTTTTACTCAGCTTCTGTAGCTGTACTTTTCAGCCTGCTGCAGGTTATGTACTATTATATTACAGGTGGGACATCTCTATTTCAGACTTGTTTCATTTTTATTTTTGGATTACAGGCTGCATCACACTTTTGTAATCAAACAATACTTGCAAACTCTCTTACACTGTTACTTGCACATTTTTTAATAAGTGACTACACTGCACTCTTTTGCAAGCTGTCATACTTATATTTTTTTACAGTTACAGGGAGAGAATTACTCACCTGCCTGGTGGTGCAACCGCACCAGCCTATCGGCATAGGCTCGACGGTTCACAGAACGGACACCTGCAGCTGCAATATAAATGAAGTAATATTGGAATACACATCTCCATAATATCAGCTGGGTTACTTTCTTACATAAATAATTACATGTAACTTACTCAGTAGTGGGGCATTGGGCATTTGCTGGGCCTCCTGGATCCAACTGTTCAGTTGGTCCTGCTTCCATCTCTTCAGGTCCGCATGGTGGTGACGGACCTGTTCACCAGTCCTTGGTATTCCTTTGGCAATGGTGAGATCATGTGCCAACCGGTCCCACGCCTCAGCCCTATATGCTCCCCACAGGACCTGGCCCTGCATGAGTTGGGCCTCATGATCATGGACGAGGAGCCAAACCATGTATTTGGACTCCTCAATGCCCCACCTCTGTGCTCGGAAGCAACTACCCTCTCCTACACCTGCCATCCTGACTGCAAGTCGGTTCCACAATCGGTTATGCTGTGTATTCCCACCTATGGGGCTTATATATGCCGTTTTTCCCGCACTTATCTGTGATTGGCCATTTTGGAATTGTATCAGCTTCACAAAACCTGCTTTGTCATGCTCCTCTTTCCATTCATTCCTATATATATATATGCTATTACTGCATTTCTAAGAACAGCTGTCATGGCTTAGTGGTTCAGTACTTTGACTATGGTGCATGGTATCCTGAGTTTGAGCCTGGCCATTGCTTTTTATATTTTATGACTGTCTACACAGGCTAGGAGGTGTGTCAGTGTAAAGGCAGTTTTGATACAGCTTGCTCAACGTTGCCCGTCGGTTAGCTTGTTGGCATGGTGTGCAGCTCCGCGCAAATGGGTCACACTGGTTTACGCGCCGTTTGGCTGTCAGCATGCATATTACGCCCAGCTCAGCTATGGGCACACAGTTTCAGTGTGTTAGAACTCTGCTCAACCCCGGGCACTCATTTTACACCTGTTAAACCAATGCTCACCTATGGGCACTCATTTTACACCTGTTAAAACACTGCTCACCTACGGGCAGATATACTCAACTTGTTAGAGTGTAGTTCAGCTATAGGCACATCTGACATTTTTTTTATTTTTTATTATCTCACATTTCTTCAAAATACATGGCCCATTTCATTACATTTTACATAAACTATAATTTTATATATGTACATATATGTCAGGGAATTGTTTTGTGCTTATTTCTCTAAAAATAAAAATTGATGTTGTGGGGGCTCGAACCATGACTGCCTCCTCTTTAGCCAACGTCTCTACCGCTACGCTATTGCTTCTTGGCTTACTTTGCATATTTAGTTCTTATATGCTTTTCCACTGACTGCTAACTGTGCCGCCCGTGCAAACGAGCGCACTCACGGGCAAACATCTTTACAACTTATAAAAAAATATATAAGATGTTCATTTATACATTTTATGTTCATAGTTTGTGTGGGCATGTGTTGTGTTGTGTTTATTCACATTTACTCGGACTCTGTCTTGGGGGTTTACTTTCGGGACTTTTACTCTTCTGGGGCGTGTCCGTTTGCAGGGCTCGCCCTACGGACACGCCCCCTACTGTCTTACACAGACCGTGCTAACCTTAGGTGTGATTCAGCATGCCCTCATGCATATGCATGGCATGCTGACTTCACACC
Organism: Protopterus annectens; assembly: GCF_019279795.1. NCBI lineage: Eukaryota > Metazoa > Chordata > Ceratodontiformes > Protopteridae > Protopterus > Protopterus annectens. The sequence goes on along the minus strand of NC_056731.1, from coordinate 1,433,167,887 downwards.
ATTTAACTGCAACCTCTGTGTAAGCCTTGTAACTCTTACATGGAGGCTTCATGAATCCTGCCCATTGTCTGCTCCAGAAGTCAGAGGACATGCTGAAGTTACCTTAGTCTCACAGCATCTGGCACTGTAGAGCACAGTTAAGACTAGTAAACTGTCACCAAACATTCCTGATTAACTTCTCATTGATTGTACACCCACTACACATTATTACAGGACAAATCTGCTTAGGAGTAGATATAAAACTGCAAATAAGCCTTTGGAGTGAGTAAGCAAATTACTGCACTTTGTCCTAGTAGATGATTGGTATGTGATGCGTTATTTATATGGAACTGTCAGCAATCTATCAAGCAAGTTTCTAGACAGTAAGGATAATCCATTCAATTAATTTTATAAGGGCTAACAAAGGTTAAAGTAATTATGCTTAGAATGTTTGAAAACACATTGCCAAGATCTGGGAGTAAAGAAATGCAAGTAATATTTGTGCAGAAAATGACTAATGATTTATATGAATTATTAAAGTCCAGCTACATATTTCCATTTTTCACCAGAAAAAGAGGGTGTCTGCAATGACTGCAGAAAGCCTGGAGCACCGGTTACTTTTCTGTCAGCATAATACAACATCAACAAAATGATGAAGCACTGTAATGTTGATGGCCTGTAAAATGACAAAGCATAGCAGTTTAGCAATGCCAACCCCATACAGCTGTTTTATATATTTTGTTAAGAAACTGCCAGTAAAAAATGAACTTATTTAATGGGAGGTGAAAAGGACCCATTTTTTCTGCATACTTACTTATATTATTTAACAATGAGATACTCATTGTTCATGAAACCGGGGACAAAATCACTGTATTGTCTTTATAGTCATTATTAGCCTAAATCCTAAACTTCCCATGTATTGAAGTACATATATGAACTGTTTACTGTCTTTTTTTCCCTCCATAGAATGAATGTCAATAAATAAATAAATAACAGCTTCAAAATGTATTATATGCAGACTACTACAGAAACGTTAAAGTAAACTGATATGGCTAAGTAATATACATAGTCCAACAATTTTGGTAATACTGTTAATAAAAAATGAGGAAAATCATGTTTGTTTAATATAAGGCATAGGGCCAGATTAATGAACATCTAATTTTCACACTGCTATTGGGTCTAGGTCTCATTGTGGCATATATAAGATAGTGAGCCATTTTGTATTCATTAAATGGCTCTACACATTGTGTAGAGCAGCCAAACAAAGGTAAACAGCAGAGTATGCCAATGAAAGCATAATCAGCTGAATTATATGCTAATGAACCAATCTAATATGGCAGAGGCATTCAGCAGCTATAAAGTAAACATGTAGAAATGGTATAGCCCTTTGCCCTGAACACAAAACTTTATGGAATATAGCCACAATCAAACTTTAAAAAAATATAAAATACACTGTTCGGGGCTCCTGCTGCTTTCTTGTATGTATATGTGCAACTTGCTCATATCTCTGCTGCTAATGTTGCTGATAGACCTCATGCAAGGAAAAGACGGGTATTCGGACCCCATTTAAGATATCATGGACTGCATTTTATTGAAATAGCAGAGCAATACATAGTTGGTAGGGAAACACATCAGGAACTCTTCAAACTCTGCCACCCCCAAATCACACCTAGGGGAAATTGAGGAGAGCTTATACCAGTGGAAACTAAAGTATGAGTAGCATTAAGGATATTAGGTACTGGTACATTCCAGAGACCCATGGGGGTATGCTAGGGGTGTCACAGGCCTCAGCTTCCAGAATATTTCATCAACATCTAAATGCTATGCTACAACATGCAAGGTAGTACATCTATTTTCAACATATACCAGTGGAGAAAGCAAGACCAATATAGGAATTCTATGTTGTAGTACAGTTCCCTGAACTCTTGGGGGCCATATTCTGCACTCACATAGAAATAAAAGCCCCACATGGTGAACATGGAAAGAAATTCATCAACAGGAAGGGTCTCCAGGCAATCAACTCCCAGGTTGTTTGTAATGTCTGAGGGATCATCCTCAATGTCTGTGCAGGCAATCTGTGCAGTTACCATGACCCACACATATGGCACACCTTGCAGCTTTACACAAGGCTTGGTAGGGGTGATGTGACACTAAAGACATGTGGATGCCAGCCCTCCCCAACAGATGTAATGTCACAGATACTGCCCAATCCAGTGTATCACTCATCCTAACCAATGAGTCAAAAACATGGTTGAGGCAGTCCATCAGCTGCAAATGGTAACACAATGCTGTGATGTAACCATACTAACATGGGCAGTACAGCAAGAAATTCATTCCAAATATGAACATGTAAGCAGTTTGTGTTGTGGGAAAAAATAACTTATGAAATAGTGCAGTGATCTGTAGAACAATCTCCACCAAGTAACTAGCAACAGTACTCTGTCTGTATCCAATCAGTCTCCCCTCCTTACATATCTACACCTTTACCTTTATATAGTGTTGATTCAACCCTTTCATCACTGTGAAGATGCAAATCATTAGCTTTCCTGAATACCAAATAAAATCACTTGGTGTAGGATATTGGCACAGGTGCACTTTGCTACAGCACTCTGAGCAGCAGTAGGATAAAATTGTTGTTGTTTGTCTTTTGGCTTTTCCCAGTTAGGGGTCACCACAGCGGAACTCCGGTCCGCTAATGATTGTCAGTAGACTTTTATGTGCCAAGTTGCTGGCCCTGATGCACAACCTTCAACAACGGTGCGCCCAGTCACACATGTCTCCACACAGAAGACGCTCTAGTTGAGAATCGAACAGGACGTCTTACTGTGAGGCGACAATGCTACCGCAGCACCACCACCACAGTTATAAATTGTTACATATGTTCGTTTGCCTGTGTAATGTCAGCACTGCTTAGCAGAGTGCAAACAGAACTCATAGCTGAAGGAAACTGAACATTTAATTTCTGTGATCTGCGTTACTGCAAACATGTTTGGCACCAATGCACTATATTTATAATGAGTGAGTGATGTGCATATTTTGCATATCTGTTTCTGTGGCAGAAGCTGTAAGTGCAATGACTGACCCCTTAACACAGATTTTCTGGGCTTCAAGTCCATACAGTGTGAAGGGACTGCAAAATGATTACTCCAGATGTAGGAATTACTGTCATCATAACTTTATACACTTTTTTTTTATGTTTCTTGCCTTGCTCACTTGCTTGCTGCTGAGTAGCATGCAGTCAAGCTTACCTACTTAAGGAAAACAGTGAAAAAATGGTATTTGGGCAGCCTTCTATAGCACAAAGAGGCTTGGTGGCAATGTGCCGCCATCAGCATTCTGGACAGTAATTAGTAAAGAAAATCCACTTCCTGTCTTCTCTGTGGCACAAGGTATAAATGCATTGTGTTTACAAATACCACACAGGTGGTCCAGGGTTTAACGCCAGCTAACACCTATTTTTAAAAAAGGTTTCAGAGAGCAATTTCTAACAACACTTTGATTAGGAAGGTAATACCACATACAGATGTCTATCATAATTATGTTTATTTTAAGAAATGTCTCATTGCTTGGATAGCATTAATGTTTTGTGCAGCGGTTAGCATTGTCACCTCACAAGATGTTCTCTGGTTCGATTTTCAGCTGGGCTGTCTTCTGTGTGGAGTCTGCATGTCCTTCTTGTGTTTGTGTGGGTTTCTTCCAGGTGCTCCAGTTTCCTCCCACATTCCAAAGACATGTGTCTGGAGCATTTCTTCCTGGGCCTCTGTTGAAAATGGGCTCTGTCCCAGTCAGACTTTCCCAGTAAACAAATTTTAAATAAATACATTTTTCTAACTAACGTATCTCATTAATGATTTAATTATGAAACACGACTGAATGTTTATATAATTGTTTAAGCAGGATAGTTATGGTAATGAAATAAAATTGCACTTGCATATCTATGATGGGAAGGATACTTACGCTAAAATCATCTTCTCTCCTCACATAGCCCAAGTCTGTGTTTAGGGTATGTGTATACTTACAAAACCTGACACACCATAGAGAGGTAGACTGACCACTGTGGATCAGCCTATCATCCCTCCACAAGTTACAGCACTGACACCCAACAACTAAAGTTCCCAAGCTGTCAATGTTGCCTCCACAACCCCTGCCTACCTGGCCCATCCACATCTGTTAGCTCTGCCATGGCAGCTGGTGCATTGTTACCCTCTGGAAACAGTATTAGTGGAGGTGGTAATTTTGTCACCCACCATGAGCCGACAGGGCTGGAGGAGGGTCATATGGAAAGGGGCCTCGAATCAGCTGCGTCAAAAAGGTGCTTCATCACATTGCCAAAATGATGCCACATCAAGCAATGATACTGGAAAATGAGACAGGAGACAATGATGACAGTTCTCAGGGTAAGGACTAGATTCTCACTGTTCTCAGGCTTGATATGGGTGTGCCTCCAATACCCCCTTCCTCTCCCCACTCATGGTGTCCCACAATTTCTTTTATCTATCACCATCCTTGTCTGTCTTATTTTTCCTGTATTTCTGCACCTGCTTCCTCAACTAACCATTCTACTGACCCTCACATTCCTAAGCAACTTTCCCAATAGTCCTCTTTCTTTGAAGAAAAAAGTAGAAAATGGGTACCTACCTGTCCCACAAAAAATAACTCATACATAGCTTTCCACTTCACCTATGTGTCTTTCTAACACACTTTATTTGGTGCAATTGGCTATATAGCATTATTCTGTTGTTGTCACCTACCTGTGATACGGTGCCAGTCCAAAATCAGGAAAGTTTGGCTAGACTTCTACAATTATGTTGTGAAAAACTGGATATATATATATATAGTTCTTTTCCACTGCCTTCCTGCAAATTCCTCTAGTCCTCCCCTCTGCTTCTTCCCATTTCACTACCTTCCCATCAACCCCTTTTTTACATGTTTAATCTGGTCAAAAATAGAATCACACACAGTAACAGAGCCAGGAATGGGTAATTAGAAAGCCTTCACTTTTTGTCCTCAGCCTTTGCATGGAGTTTGACACTACACACAAATGCTGAGTAATGGTGAGTGGCTGTTCATGTTCTATAACAAAACCTGGTCAGTTGTTGCCATCATCTGCAGTAATCTGGTTATGCTCTCACAAAGGTGGTTAAACAATCTTTACTAATGGAATACAGACAATACTTTGCAACAGTTACTTAAACAGTTCTCTGACTACTGCATGTAACAAAGTGCAACTTCCTCTGTGGAGTGTTGACATAAATCACTTGTCTGAAGGCCATAGCATCAAGGGTTCAAGTCCAGATGTATGTCATATTATTTCTTACTGTGATGTTATACTTCTATGATATGTTTAATGACATACATTTTAATTTTTACCCATTAGCAACATCTCATGAGCATATTTTGAGCACTGTTGCAAAAAAAAAAAAAAAAACATTTGGAAACACATCAATGCCCATAAGGAAAATTGTTAGACTATCCTTATTCTACCCATGTCATCATCAATTTTCCTCTCCCACAGTCTTTTCATCCACACAGCCTTCACTTACTGATACAGAGCATGACTGATTAATATTGAAGACCCACCATAAAGATGTACTTTAATGACCTGTAACACCATACTTTCATATCTGTCTTTATCTTAACCCCTTTTCTCTCACCCCTTTGTCATATTGTCTGTTTATTAGGCTGATGGATATAAATGTCATTGTTATGTCATTTTCTATCTGTCATTGCTTTGCAGAAGAATAAAACTTACATCTTCCATTGGCTAAATAGGGTATCACTGTTGCTTCAAAGTTGTAATTTTGACATGTGTGAAGTTGGATTTCCTTGGTGGGGTCTAAAAATAATGATTAAGTCTATAAGCTTATTTTTATATCTTGACAAAGGTTCATATCCAGCATTAGGTGTAACTCATACTGGCTGTTTTTATAAGTGTCTTTCCTATGAATGAGTTGCCTATTTATCTAAGTCCCTTCTGTTTTATCAGTTGTAGTGCTCAGCAGTTGCATAAGGTCTGGCAATGATCAACTTTAGCATGTCATGCTAAATGGAGTTTCAGGCATTATTGCATAATGCGGTGAGTGCTTGCCTTATACCTCATTGTCTCTCCAGTTAAGTTGTGATTTCCCTTAAAGGATGTCTCATATATAGAAGGTACAAAAGATAATTTCAGTAACTATTACGTATACAATTTTTCCAGGCAGAATATTTAGTCATCCCTAGGTATTCTTAAAATCATGATAAAAAGTTATTAAAATAATCACATTCTGACATTCTTTGTAAAATCATCTGCATACTGGGGTCAACCCTATATATCAACTTTGCTTTTTTGTTTAGCTCAGATAATTTACACTTTGTGTCACATAGAAAGCTAGGTTAACAAGTGAAATTTCACCATTAAGTATTCTCCAGAGTGTTAACGGCCACCCAATGCAACTAGGCCTGTTTGTGCTGTAGAAAGCAAACCAAATGTAATGTTTCACATTTCCTTCAGCAGAAAACTGTGCTTGCTCACAGCATACTTTAGCACAAATGGGAAAGGCAAGCAACAACACTTCATTTCTGATTTGAGCTTTGGATCTAACATTTAAAGCTATAACAAAACATGCAGACCATATTATGCAACATGTGAAGATAAAATTGATCTGTTGTAAATGTAATCAGGATCACAACATTTCCTCTGTGATTCTTGTTTGTGTAAAGGTTGCCAGGGAACACCACTGAACAGCACTAAAAACTGGTACTTTACAGTCCTAATTCAACACATCACTTTGCCAACATCGTGCAACTACATTTTTCAGCATTGTGCTTCGGAAGTGATTTGAAACAAAAATAAGTATCACTACTGGGTGACATTACATCATTACATGGAAACTGGATGATGTACTCATGTGGAATGCAGTGAACTGTGTGGTTAATTGACCACTTCATTCTGGACAGTTTGGTCTGCACTGCAGCACTGAAACTTACAAATGATATACAACCACATAAGGCCTTGACACACATAAATCATCATTTTTTAATCCCTCCTGCACTGGAACATAGGTTGATAGGTTCATACTTGGCTATCTGCCCTAGGGCATTTATAAGCCTAGCCAGAATGTGTTTGGCTTTCGCCACCCATTTTAAATTTATTTTGCTATGCCCTTTTTCGAGGTTAGTATACTGTGCCTCTGTCTAACAGTGACACAGAAGTGATACCCGGGGTAAACCTACGATCTCCCATCCACTCATCAAGATTCCTCTTGAAGAGAGCCAGTGAGGGACTCTGCCTAACCTGGACTGGGATTTTATTCCAGAGTGAAGGGAGCCTCTGGGTTATGAATCTGTCCCTCCAGCATGTCCTATTTATTTCAGTGCTGAGGTTCAAGTCTCTAGAGTGTGTAGCTCGATGGGATTTGGATTTTCTGAGGTGCAGCATGTCCATTAATTCCGGGTTGGACATGGCTTTATACGTCAGGCACAGATCGCCTCTGAACAGGCGGTATGCCACTGAGTAGAGCTGGAGTTTCTTTAACCGGGCAGCATATGGCATCTGTTTGAGCCCTTTGATCCTCTTGGTGAGGTACTTTTGGGGTATTTTCAGTTGCTGCAGGTGTCTGGTAAGGTGCATCCCAAAAGAGCATTGTACTCAATTATGGGCCTGATGAGGGATGAGTAAAGAGGCACGATGACCTCCCCTGATCTAGATGTGAATCCCTTCATGATTAGGTGGGCTATATAAAATGTTTTTCTAACCACTTTGGCCATGTGGTTGCCAAATGAGAGATTGCTATCAACTTGGGTCCCCAGGTCCCTAATTACTTCTTCTGTACTTAATGGATTACCAGCTATGAGGTAATTTGTGAGCACTTTGTTTTTGCCAAAGGGGATGACTATAAACTTTTTGGCATTTAGCTTGAGGCCATGGCTCTGGCACCAGTTGTCTGTTTCTATGAGGCCCTTTTGGAGGATGCTTGTGTCGGCTGGAGAGTCGATTATGGCGCCCAGTTTGCAGTCATCTGCGAACTTGGTCAGCCACAGTCCTTCCGTGTTGGCCTGTACCTCCGAGAAATATATACCGAACAAGAGAAGTCCCAGGACTGAGCCTTGTGGGACACCACTTGTAACTGGTTTGGAGTCTGACATGGCTCCAGCAATTCTAACCATGTGGGTTCTGTCCTTGAGCCAGTTTGCAATCCATCTAGTGACATAGGGGTTTATATTTAAGCTGGTGAGCTTATCTATAATGCCCGAGTGGAGTATTGTATCGAAGGCTTTTGCGAGGTCCAGGTAGGCTGTGTGGACCACCTTCTCCTCGTCAATGGCCTTGGTGACTGTTTCAAAGAAATCAACCAGGTTTAAGAGGCAGGATCTGCCCTTAACAAAGCCAAACTGGGTAGGATCCAGTGTCTGTAGGTCCCCAATATCTTTATTTATGAGGTCCATGATGATCCTTTCCATAGCTTTGCAGACCAAGCTAGTCAGGCTTATGGGGCGATAGTTTCCAGGATCTGTTGAGGCACCACCTTTATGGAGAGGGACCACTGTTGCTGTACACCACTCTTTGAGCACATATCCTGTAGTAAGGCTGAGACTGAACAGTAGTTTTATGTTTGGGTTTAGCTCTTCTTGGAGTTCATGTAGGATGCAGCCTGGGACACTGTCTGGTCCCATTGATGCTGTGTTTTTTGCTTTGGAGAGGGCAGCTCTTACCTGAGCATCTGAGATGTCAGGGGGGCAGCACTCTGCTGGGATAGATATTTGCCCTTTTGGTGGGGGGGGGGGGGTTTGCGCTGAACCTGTCAGCTAGGATGCTGGTAATGTCTGTGGGTTCGGTGTATTTTTTGTCATTTAGGACTAATTCTGAGCATATCTGGGAATTACCACCCAGGTTCCTAACATAACTAAAGAAAGCCTTGTGATTATCCTTAGTGTCCTGTGCAATTTTTCTCTCGAATCTGGCCTTAGACAATTTTATGAGTGCCCATAGTTTTTTGCTAATACTGATCAGTGATGCCTTTCCTTTTTGGGATTTTGCTCTATCATTTAGTAGCTTCCTCCTTCTATTGTATAGTTTGTTTATGGCTGGGGTCCACCAGACAGGACGTCTGCCTTTGGATGATTGGGTCTTGGTTTTATTTGGGATCGCATGATCCATGCATTCCTGAAGGTGTTCATAGAATGCGTTTATAAAGGATTCTGCGGTCTGGGCCGTATTTTCCACAGGCATAAAGTATTGATTGGTATTGCCAATCCACATTGCCCATGCATGAGCACATGCCGTTGCTAATATTGGCACCATTCATTAAGGTTTATATACCATCATCATAACTTGATGATCCATGAATGACCCATTGTCCATCCTGAATTTCATAAGTGTGTATGTGTCTTATATACACAAGACAGATAGGTACATGTCACTCTTAGTTCTGCAGTATACATTAAGGACAGCATAGCTGACATAAGTCAGCAGTATGTATGGTATGCATGTATTATTGAATATAACATTGCACTTACGCCATCACATCAACAAATATGGATTTGCACAAAACATTCAACATCACAATATCTTCTCTGACACAGAATTACATGGTAATCCTATCTACACAGCCCTGTGAGGCTGAAAAGTCACATTTCTGCAGCAGTACTTGTGTTACTACTGTGTCCTGTAGGTTGAATAGATAGATGGGAAGATCAAGTCTCATAGCAGTCAGCGTGTGTGTGTGTGTGTGTGTGTGTGTGTGTGTGTGTGTGTGTGTGTGTGTGTGTGTGTGTGTGTGTGTGTGTGGAATTATGCAAATATGACCTTAACTACTGATGTTCACAATACAGTAAAAGCCTGTAGTTCATTTTACAATGCAGGGCAAGGCACATCAGTTTCAGGCCCATCTCTCAACAACATCTTCACTGCAAGAACACAATGTTGTCATCTTGTATAAAGACTCTCACACTAAGAAAGTCAGATTTCTATAGTGGTGCTTGCGTTATGTACTGTGTCCTCTAGGTTGCATATCTAGACAGGGTGGGGGTTCTACTCTCACAACAATCAATTTGTGTGTATGGCATTATGCAAATATGACCTTATTTAGCATGTGTGTGTGTGTGTGTGTGTGTGTGTGTGTGTGTGTGTGTGTGTGTGTGGAATTATGCAAATATGACCTTATTTACTGCTGTCCACAATACTGTAGTAGCATGGAGTTAATATTACCCTGCTTGGTGAATCCACATTAATTTTAGAACTTTCTCCCAACATCATCTTCACTGCAATACCACACTGATGTCATCCTATAAAGAGCACTCACAGTATGAAAGTTAGACTTTTTGGTGGTGATTCTGTTAAGTATTGTACCTGCTGAATAGGTAGTGGGTTCTAATTTCAATATTTAATCCATGGCAATGTTTTATATTTATCATACTAGAAGCCTTATTTATGAATGAAAGAGGGGATCCTTGGATGCTTTTACTTGAATGAGGTGAATTAGTTTGACAGCTACATCTAAATGCAAAATTCTGGCTTGGTCTGAATGACCAAATTTCAATTTCCAGCATTTTGAAATTAAAAGTACTGGAAAGATGATTTTAAGTGTATATTTATGTTAAAATGTTTAAAAGTGTTTTCTTATATATTTTAAATTACGTCCTAAAACAGAATTGGTTGCTATGGCAGGGGCATAAACATTGTGAACCTGGTGCTCCTATTGGCTGTTTTTAGAGCGTGTGTGATAAGCTGTTAATGTGAGTGGAAATGATGTATTTTAAAAGGCGGGACATTTTTTATGGTTTTATCTGATGAAGTTTCTTAATGAAGAGATGAAAGAGCTTATTTTATTGATTTGTATTTATTTGTGGTTAAATAAAAGTGGTTTCAAATTTTATTCTTCAATGCATAAGTGTTCTTCTATTGCGGTTACCACTTATTCAGAGTCCAGTAAAGCCAAGTTCCTGGTTTATTCAAGTTGTTTTTATTTATTTATTTTTTTTTACTTTTTCAAGTTTGTTTCTTGCTAATCTCAAAGCAGTTTTGTGTGTGTGTGTGTGTGTGTGTGTGTGTGTGTGTGTGTGTGTGTGTGTGTGTGTGTGTGTGTGTGTGTGTGTGTGTGTGTGTGTGTGTGTGTGTGTGTATAGCTATGTAAATATCACCATAACTACTGCTGTGCACTGTACATAGGTAGCCTGGAGTTAGTTTTATAATGCAGTGTGAGTCAAATTCAAATCCAAACTCTTCTCCCAACATTATCTTCTCTGCAACACCACACTGATATCATTCTGTATAAAGTGCACTCTCACACTATAAAAATCAGGTTTCTGCAGTGGCACTTATATTAATCAATTAAGTACTGTGTCTTCTAGATTACATAGCTAGATAGATAGGGAGTTCTGATCTTACAGCAGTCAACGTGTGTGTGCCTGTTGGGAATTGTGCAAATATGACCTAAACTACTGATGTCTACAATACAGTAGTAGTCTGAAGTTAATTTTATAGTGCAGGATGAGTCCACATCAGTTTCAGACCATTCTCCTAACATTTGTCTTTTCTGCAATACCCACTGTCATCATCCTGTATAATATGCACTCTCACACTATAAATGTTAAACTTCTGCAGTGTACTTGCATTAAGTACTGTGTCTTCTCAGTTATATAACTAGATAGGTAAGGGTGTGTGTGTGTGTGTGTGTGTGTGTGTGTGTGTGTGTGTGTGTGTGTGTGTGTGTGTGTGTGTGTGTGGGTGTGTGTGTGTGTAATTGTTTAAATACGATTGTAACTGTTATTGGCCTTAATAAAATAGTAGCGTGGAGTTAATTTTACACTGCAGGATGAGTCCACATCAGTGTCATACCCTTCTCCAAACATCATCTTCTCAGCAACACACCACTGATGTCATCCTCTATAAAGTGCACTCTCTCAACATCATAGTTAGACTTCTGCTGTAGCATTTGCATTAAGTACTGTGTCCTCTAGACTGTATAACTAGATAAGTAAGGGGTTTTAATCTCACTGCAGTCAACTGGTGTAAGTATGCATGCAGTCATATAGATATGGCCTTAACTATTGCTGTCTTTAATAAAATGGTAGCCTGGAGTACAACATACACTGCAGGGTGAGTCCTCATCAATGTCAGACCTTTCACCCAACATCATCATCTGAGTAACACAATGCAAATGTCATCCTCTATAAAATGCACTCTCACATTATCAAAGTCAGACTTCTGTGCATACCTCTCAACTTCCTTACCTCTCTTCAAACAACAAATCAAACTGTACTTCCAAAATCACTGCCTTTGTTCATGTAGTACACCCCCTCCTTCCCTCTCTTGACCTCTTGACCTTTAACCCTCTTAATAATTAATAATACCTTTTTTTTTTCTTTTTTTCTTGCTGTCCTGCTCTGATCCTCTACCTCTCCCCACCTCCCTCCTCACCTCTTCTTTCTTCTCTTCTTTTCTTCTCTCCTGACTCCTCTCTCTTCTTTTTTTTTTTTACATATTACGTTCACTTCTCTACCCACCTAGCTTTAACTTTTATCTATATTGCAGATGCTACCTAACATTATGTATGACTACTATTGTTTGTGTGCTTTTTTTTTTGTTAATTTGTTATTTTATTCTATGTCTTTATTAACAAAACAAAATGTCTATTTGTTTGTTTTGTGTGGAGCTTTTCTCCTCGGGCCTCTACTGAAAATGGAAATGTATCCAGCTAGACTAGCCCGGTCAACAAATGTAAAATAAAAAATAAAAATAAAAATAAAAATAGAGCAAGAAATCTGAACAAAGCCATAAATGAAAGGGGATCAAAGGCCCAAAAATGGGGACAATTTTTAAACATTGCTCTTACAAACTTAGAAAGTTGATAGAATAACCATTTTTGCATTAGCATGAATTTTGTGAAGGATACAAATCCTGAAACTTAAATGTCTGTCATTATTTTCTAACTTCAATCATTAATAATTTGATAATGTTTTTCCAGAGAACAAGAATTTTATGAAAGACAGACCCAAAATATGTGGCAAAAATTTGGACATTCTGCAAAATAAGTACAGTTGAGAGGTATGTTTCTGTGGTGGAACTTGCATTATGGACTGTGTTCTCTAGACTGTATAACTAGATAAGTGGGGGGGTCTAATCTCACAACAACCAACTTATGTGTATGGTGGTGGGTCTGTTGTATCACTGGAAGATTAATACAACAGGTGTCCATTAATTCCCCATAATGAAAAATATTTACATGGTCAGATCAACCCCACATCCCCTTTTCACTCTATCCAAAAACACATAGTGTCTGCAAAACACTAATTATGTCATGATTTCAATAATGCATTCTCAAATCACTAAAATCAGACCTTTCTTGTGGCACAGTCAGATTTCTCCTATGGTATGTACATGCAATGCACTTGTTTGTAAGTTGTTTCAGTACATAGGTAGTGAGTTTGAATACAGGATTGTCATCTGTGGTTGTTTGTTTCTTCCTCATACTGTGCAGAATAGGCTGCCAGCATGTATGAGGTATATCTGTACAGTACACATGTTGTGCAACCACTTTTTTAGTAGAAATGTCATTCATTGAAATGTGCTGTGTCAAAGTTGCCAAATAAATCTGTAGTTGGCCTTGTGTTTTAGCAAACCGTCATTAGCCTGTGATGTTAGCTATATACTTCAAATCCTGACATCACTGTTTACAATCAGCGTACATGTTGTTAATAGTGTTGTCACCCACATGTGCTATGTTCATGTGTAGATGATGTTTCATATTACAAGAATTTATTCTTCATTTCCTTTAGAAAGGCTGTATTGAAGACTGATGATATTTGAATAGACAGTCATTCTATCACATTTGTAGTGAAACACCTCCTCAAAACTGAGGACATGAGATAATGCAATGTGTATTGTTGCCTAACTAAGGCATGTGGTCAATATGGGATTATATCCACACTGTACATAATTGTTCTACTGTCAAAGTGACAATAGCATGAGGCTACAGGTGTGTTTGAGTATACCTAGCATTGGGTAATGTTGTCTGACATACAGCAAGCTTCTTTCTAAGTAATTACAGAGATGCACATGCCTTGATTCATAGACATGATGTAATGCTTTCACATAACCACACATATGACAGTTGGTGATGCAGTTATAGCATGGCACATTCACTGATACCACTATGGTGTTGATTTTCTGAATGATTAAGCAAGTGTTCCAAACCAGTATTAAGTGACTGTAAGCATTTGTGTTCTTGACTGTTCTGCAGGAAAAACACCCCCCCAAATTATACTTTGTATGTATAGAGAAGCAGAGGCCACCCCCATCAGTTTTAACAGATAAAAATGATGTGCAAACAAAGCACAGCTGATTGAATGACTTCACATAAGGTAGAGTACAACAGTTGTGATAACAGTTCCACTGTTATGAATGTGAATAATTATTTTCTCTTTTTATTTGCAGAAGTCATGCAGATTGATGTTCAATTCTAGCATAGGGATTCATTTTGTGTGAATGTACTGATGTCACACAATGACCATTACATCACATCAGTGCTATCCCTTGATATGTTACACAAACACATGTGAACATAGCTTTGGATTTCCTGAAGGTACACATTTGTTCTGCAAATGTAATAGTGAGGGTGCTACCTTGGCACATGCATTGAGTACTGTAGTGTAAATGAGTATGCTCCAGTTCTTGGGTGGTATGTGTGCAGACATAAAGACCACAGAACACTGATATCAGACTGACCACATTTGTGTGCACACAAGTATACTTATTTGATTGCTATCAGTCTGACATGTTGTTATGACATTAATTACCAGAGATCCTATCTTAATTCACACATTAATTTAATTTGTTTGTCACAATACCCATTACTACCTCCTGTGGCAGATGACAATAATACATAGCTCTGAAGAACGCATTGCATCATAGAGTGGTGTTTGCATCTGTTCTTATCTGTTTGCACAATAACTGTGTCAGGCAGAAGTGCCTTTTGCAAGGGTATTACGTATGGCACAGTCTGCTCCAACATTTGTAACACCACACACATGCACCTAAATATGAGATGCATAGCCGTTAGAATATTAAAGTACATAATTCCTTCAAGGGTGATCTTCCTCATCCATGTGTTATGCCTATTTCTGTGGTGTACTCGGTTAATACACAGCTCACTGTTGACATTAATAGGATGGGTTCAATTCTTGCAAAAGGAGATTGTGGCTTCTGAGCCATTCCTATTTTTCAACATGTTATATGGATGTAATTTATACTGTGCAAAATACCCCGTTATGTATGTACTGTCCTTGTGAACTGTCATCTCAATTCAGCATGTCAGTGACATTCATATGTCATGTAGTTCCCTTCTGTTACAATGTGAATTTGTGTAACTGTCACATCCTGTAATATCATGTCTACTTTTATTCACCTACATTTGCTCAGGAGCTGTGATCACCATTAACTATTCCGACATACATAATGCAAAATTTTAAAATTGCAAAGTTGTCTTTGTGAAACAAGCACCTTCTCTTCAATTATGCTACAGAACTTGAACATTTACACTACCCTCTCACACCTTTCTGAATACATGTAAGTGATTTCTGTGCACATTATACACTTTTCCTGTCTGGTAATTCATGTATTGTTGTTCCCCTTGACATTTCACATCACCTCTTACTTATTACCATATTAGAGATGCAACCACAGGCAGCTCAAGCAGACTTAAAGTCAGAGCCAAAACAATAATAAGCCCAAAAAAAATCAACAGAAAGAATGGCTCAAAAAACATTGAAGTACTTCATAGATTTACTATATAAACTTAATAACAACTATCTCAATGTCCTTCATACAAATCTGTGAAGTACCTCAAAGTTTTTTGATTCATTCTTTCTATTTACTTCTTACTGTATTTGTATGATTTATTTATGTGTGTAGTGCACTCAGTACACTTTCCCTGTCTGTGTACAGCATTATTTGCCTAATGTAGCTCTTCATGCTGTCCACATGACCACACTTAGCAGATCTGCCCATAGATAAGCCTGTATGTTTTCTGTGTATGCTCATGCTTGTCAACATGGTTTCCTGGCTGGCAGCTCTATTCTGGCCACGGAAGCATGCTTGCATTCATGTTAGCATAACCAGCAGCGTGCATATGCAATTAGTGCTGCTGCTCATCACACTAACATGTAAACATTGCATAAGCTTTGCGAAAAGCCTACACGATTGTTCATCAATCCCAGGGATAATCTATATATTTTAAAAATAAGGGCCATGAAATATAGCGGTACTGTAAGATAAAAAATTATGCATATGAGTTATGTGATTATGCAGTAAGAAGAATTTGTTAAGAGCATAATTGTTGAGTAATGCAAAGACTTTTGACATACATACATATTATCAATGGCAGGTGCAGGACCATGTGGAATATAAATGATCTAGAACTGTCTCTCTGAACCTGAGCATTTGAGTAGTCTGCTTGAAGATTGCTCCACTGCTTTAAAACTGGTAGAAATGATTGCATAATAAATACATTGCCGAATACAAGGCTACATGCTGAGGCATGCCATTTTATTATTAAAGGTAAGGAAAGTAATTTGTAAGGACTGTATAGAACTAAATGGGGGGTTTTGAAGACAATTATATTAAATCTGTCACCTGAAATAAAGACATTTTATGGAATCTAAGGGAAGAGCACTGATACACAAAACAGTGACTTGAGTTGAGCACATTTTCAGCAGAAGCCTGATGAGAAAGTTCAATGCTGCAGCTATTGTAAACATAGAATTGCAGACATTGTGGTATAATTCCAATAGTTCATGCTATTAAAAGATATGCACATGTGAAATGGCTGAACAGAGGGCAGCAGTCTGTACAGCATACAGACAGATGCACTGGCAATAATCTTTAATGACACTGCAATGTAATTTGTACAGTAGATGCTGTTTTAACATGCATATTTATGAAATATTAATGCAGACATTTATACACAAGACATTTGCACATAATATATTGTAATATAAGTATATAATCCATGCTTTTGTAACATGAATATGTAGAATATGTATGTAGTAGACAGTATATATTTTTTCAAGCATTGGAATATATGTGCAGTCGGTGCTATTGTAACATATATGTGCACACACGTGTGTATGTGTGTGCGTGTGTGTACACACACACACACACACACACATATATATATATATATATATATATATATATATATATGTGTGTGTGTGTGTGTGTGTGTGTGTATATATATATATATTTATGTGTGTTTGTGTGTGTGGTATGTGTATATGTGTATCTATCTTTCACACACACACGCACACACACACACACACACACACACACACACACACACACACACATACACACATGCATGTTTATATATATTCATTTTTGCACTGGCATAAAGGCTAGGGTGAGCAGACAAAGAGAACTAAAGCAGGATGGTAATGTGAATCATCAGTAAAACAGATATATTAGGCTCATCAGTCCACAAAGATTCCAGATTCCTCTGGGCTAGAGAGTCTGAGGACAGTTCTCTGGGATGTTGTGTGTGACAGACCTGTCACTATACACTAATCTGAAGAAGCAACAAGAGTGTTAATATATGCTGACTCCTGATGGACGAGGGAGTGTTAACCTATTCTGAGAGGTAAACAAGAGTGTTATTCCATATTAAAGGCTGATAGAGTTACCTGTCTGTTGGCTGGAAAAAAGCTCTTGAAGGCATAAGATTTGAACGGTGTAAGTCTTCTTTAAGGTTTGAAAAGCCTAGCAGAAAGAGGTACTATAATTATGAAATGAATGTAAGAACCTGATGTTGAACTGAATTCTAAAACCTGATACTGAACATAAGTCTGGAACCTGCTGAATAGACGGACTTTGGTTTTATGTCTCCTCCCACCTGTATGCTGCATTTACTTATCCTTGTAAATAAAGCTTTGTTTTGAAAAATGTAAAACTGCCTAAAAGTTGGTTTTATTTGTGGAAACATTAGAAAGATGTCAGTGGTTACTTTGACAGGCAGAAAATCAGTTTTCATGAACTATGCCTTCTAAACACCATATGAAAAGTGCTCTTCCTGAGTTTTACCACCCATGAAAAATCTACCTATGAAGTAATTACCAAATGAATGCTTAACACAACCAAACTATTAGAATAAATAAATGCTATATGTTAAAGTAGTAAGAACTTGTACTGTGCTAGCTGAAAACAAAATTGTTAAAACTGAAAAACTGTTCCACCCTTGTGTCTTTGCTGGGAGTTAGACTAGGATGTATTTGGCAACAAAAGTAGTTACTCTGAGGAAATTGTAATAAAAAAAATATGTGCCCATACAGAGGTGCATTCTGGACAAAAACAGTTGTGACAATGAAGTGGACTGCTTTGTTTTATAGTTGTTTATTTTCCTGTGAAAGAAGACTTATAAGCACTGAATGTCAGTCACTGAATCCTGGACAAAATGGAAATATCAGTCAAGACCTTGGTGAACTCTACCGAGGCTTTCCAAGAGTGCCTTTATTGATTACCTACTTAGCCTCCTGGAGAGAAGTTTAGCCACTGACCAATACCTATTTAATTTGGAACAGCAAGATTTCATCATTGTGAAGCTACAGTCTGCCTTGCTTGGAGTCTCAAAAGTCAGTGGCACTTTGATAAATCTAAGCAAGGAAGAGGCTAGCCTAACTGGTAGCCTTTGCAAGATACTCCACTTATGAGAAGAGGGCTAGAATTCTGGCATCTCAAATAAATAAGGATTTGCCAAAGGTATACACAGGTTAGAAAACAAAAGTGCCCATGATTAACAGCAGCTTAAACAAAATTTTTTCAAGAGCTGAAAACTCTCATAAAGCACTAACTTGCAAATTTCACATCTGGACATGAAGCATTGACAGAGTAATAATGGCATATATCTCTGTCATAATGCATATTTTAAAACTGTGGCAGAACAATAAACAAGTAAATACATTTTCAGAAATATTGCTTGTATCCTTATGGAAACAATATTATTACATTTTTTAGAAATATTGCTTGTGGAATAGCCCTAGTAATTTAATAAATGGGTTTACAGCATAGATCTCAAGTCTTCTGAACAGATAATTCTTTTGGTAGAACATTTCTGTTAACTGAATCTGAAAGCCCAAAGTTAGAGTTGCATGCAATGATTAATAGCAAAAATCCTGTCTTTAGTATATTGATTTGCCCACAAACAAGAAAAGTGGTTTGTTTTAAATGCTGTAGATAAAGACATATAGACAAATGTTGCATAGTTAATGACAACATTAATATTCCTACAAAAACTGCTAATGATAGGCAACAAATTGTACCTAAAAGCATGCCTATGGAATCTGATAGTGATAAACTTTTAACTAGCAGGAGTGGAATATATTTTTATCAAATGTAATATTGTGGTTGAAAGAAAATAAATATGGGGATTTCTGCAGCAAAGATATGTAAAATAACTGATAGTGAAGAAAAAAGAAAATAGCCAGTATCCTCAACAGGAAAAACGTTATTTCCTTGAGTTGCCTTTTATAGGGGATGAACTAAATAAAGTGGAAATAGGATATGCCTGCATTTGTAAAAGAAGAGACCATGGCCTCCAATTTACAACAAAATATTAATAAAAATAATGCTGACTTAATGATCTCCATATAAGATGTGCAAGTTTCAAAAAGGCTCAGTGGGATGCAATACATTAAGTACTGCTGCACAAAATATAGCAATTATAGATGGGGAGACAAAAGTACAGAAAAGCCCCCCCCCTTTCACCCATGTTTTAACCAGTCTATATAGTAACACAAGACAGAGAACATAAATAGATGCAGTTCAATTCAAAGCATGCTAGACTATTTGTTTTAAAGTTAGTATAGCAGCCACATTTTATGTGGGCATTTAGGTATGGATAAGACAAGAGACAGAACCTTGGCTAGAATTAACTTGCCTGGTATTATGGAGGAGACAGAGAACTTCTATGCAGCCTGCACAGAGTTAAAGGATAAAACCCATCCCAGGCGTAAGAACCCTTTGATACTCATTGTGGATGTCTAATTTGAAGGAATGCCAATGAGTATTGAGAGCCCATTTGTAAAATCAAGTAAGGGACATCTTTATATCCTAGCAATGATTTATTATGCAGAAGAAAATAGCAAAGGTGTGCTCCTTGAAAGCACAAATGCAAAGGTTATAGCAAATTAGCTAGTACTGTTTTGGTAGGAATTCCCCTAAACATGTTTACTGTTCAGGGCTCCACATTTATATTCAGATTAATGCAAGGACTATGCCAATTTCTAAAAGTGAAACAGGTTGTGGCATCTGTTTACCACCCTCATACAGATGACCTAGCTTTGTATTCAATAAAAATTTACAGTCTGTATCATGAAAGGTTATAGTAGCCTAAGGGAGAAACTGGAAGCAACGTCTTCCATATCTTCACTTTATTGTAAGTGACGTCCCCCAAGTCTCAAGTGAGTTTATATACCTGAAACTTCTAGATAAAAAAGAAACTTGGGAAGAGGAAAATACTTACTTCAAATGTTGTTTGATAAATCATTTTTCAGACCTGCAGGAGAGGTTAAGAGTTATAATGTCTAAGATGAGTAAAAATAATTTGTAGAGGGCATTAAAGGCACATCAGAAAACATATAACAGTAATGTATATTTCAGTGAATTCAAATCAGGAGATGAAATGTCTGAGGTAGTTCCCACTGTTGAAAGCAAAACCCTTGCATTTAGCAAAGACCTTCTGCAATTGCAGCAAAAGTCAATGGAGTTAATTGTAAATTGGAACTACCACGGAAAAGAAAAGTGTAACAATTTACTAAATAAATGTTCTGAAATTATGGAAAATGAAGTCTCTGTATTAAGTATGTTTATAAAAGAAGTTAAAGGTCCTACAGCACATCCTGAAGTCAACTAGAGAAGTAACTTATCAGTGCCTCAGTAAAAGAAGGAATGGAATTTGTACTAAAGAATAAGAGCATATTGGCAGGTATGCTTCAAGGTCTTCCTACCTAGTCATTTTTTTTCCAGTTGTGGAATTGTTTTGACATAGATATAGCTCTAACAATGGACACCATACTCTAAGCAGCTGTAGCTGTAATTTGAAAAAGTTGCTTGACTATGGTCATTTTGCTCTTTAGGCAGATGTGATATATATCTGCTCCACTCAATAACAACAGAAGATACATCACAGGACTAGTCAGTTGGCAGCGACACTGCAACGGGCATATTGGAGTAATCATCTCAAAACTGTGTGAGTATCTGCAAGCAGTGAAAGGGCAGGATCTTTATTGTCATATATAAAGACATCAAAATAAATAAATACATGAAATACATTTATCAGTAGGATACTTTAATGCAGGAAAGTCCAAAAGTTCATAAATCATCATCATCACCATCATCACCATCATCAATCACCTTCTTACCATTTTTACAGAGGGCTGGAGTATTATGTCATCTGTCAACTGTAACCATGTCACTCGATTCAGATCTACACTCCCTGACTATCACTGGTCTTCTTCCCCAAAATCCTCATCTCCTAGTGGCACCAATGTTTTGTACATGTTAATCTTCAATTTTTTTTGGCATTTTTCGGTCATACACTACCCCTGACTCTTTGTTCCACTTGGCAGCAACATCTGCAATTCCAGCCTCAAATTCCTCATTTAAACTTCCCTTGTCCACTGTTATACCTTAGATAATTGAAGCTGATAACCTGCTTTACTATTTTGCCTTCTCTTAATTTTCAGCTTCTTCTGATTTCTCACATTTGCTGCCATGTCCATATTGCTTTCTGTGGTCAGTTTCTTACCAATATGCTCTCAAATTTGCATGCCAGTCCCTTATCATTTGATTATGTTCCTGTTCAGAGTCTGTTTGTATTGTCACATTGTCTGCATACAACAGCTTTGTTGATCAGTCCTCATATGACCTGATTTTTGTTATAGTCCATCACCAGTAGAAACAGGAGTGGCATCAGAACTGAACCCTGATGCACACTGTCTACTACAGGGATCTCCTCTATTAGTCCAAAAATGTTTGTACTGGTGTGATTGAGTCCTTCTACATAATCTGCATTAATTCCAATGTTTCTGGGGCATCAAACTGTCATAGCACTGCCCAAATCACCTTTCTTGGCACCTTGTCATATGCTTTTTCCATGTCTAGCAATGCCAAGTTGGACTCTTTCCTCAACTCTAATTTCATTTTTACTATCTATCTCTTTGCAAAGAATGGATCAGTTGCACTCCATCTTGATCTGAATCTGAATTGCATTATCTCCCAACTCACTTTCTACTGCTCTTTATATTTGTTTATCAATCACACTCCAGCACTTTCATTCAGTATGACAGGAATTCATTCAGTGTGACAGGAGTTTGATAATTTTGCACTGTCCAAAGTTTTGAGTGTTCCTTTTTTCTTGTATACAGGCAGTAGAATGCTTATTTTCCTGTCATCGCAGATACTGCTTTTTCTCCATACTAGGGTATCCCTTTCCCACATACCTTGTTGATTAACCTCATGATACACTTCTCCCATAGTGCACCCATCTTGATCATATCTATTGTGACTTCATCTGAGACCGATGCTTTCCTTCACCAAATTTTTCTTAGTGCTGTTCCTCTAGGGGGCATTCTTCCTCCACTTTCTTGTAGGATGGGCAAGGAGTGGTACAGCTCCTTTGGGATTTTCTTCTTTCACAAGATTATTGAAGTACTATTTCTCTGTAGCTTTAATGCTGTTTGGACTGGTAAGCAGACTGCTGCTGGCATCCTTATGGATGGCATCTAATGACTGTCTTCTTTAGCTTTGTGTCATTGCCGTGCAACCTGATAGACCTTCCTTGTGAAATCTGCTGAGTCACTTCCTAGAAGTTGGCAAAGTTTCTCTGACTCTGTTCTTTTCAATTTTAACAGCTCTTTTGCCCATTTGTTAGCCAAACAGTGTTCATTCTTGGCCGTGTCTGTCTTTTTTATACCCCTAGTTCTTCATGTACTCCTTTATTTTGGTAACTTTCTACATGCTGCCAGTATCTTTTCTTATTTTTCTTATTTCTATACTTAACTTCACCATATATTTCTTCTAGTGTCATCTTCTTGGATCTATCTATTTCCTCTTCTTCCTCAGTAGCTACAGCCTTCATTTCAGCAATTTTCCAGTTTTTGGCCTATTCTCTATTCACCTTATAGCTTTCTCTGACCGTTGCTTGCTGTTAGTTGTAGCCATCAGTTGTTTATGCTATGGGTCTTCTGTTGCATGGGGATGACTTTGATTTTTATCACAATGCCCTTTCGTTGACAGGAGAAAATCCACCTGAGATGCACTCTGACCAGTCTTGCATGTGATCTTGTGATTGTTTGTCTGTGTTGGTGAACCATGTGTTGGCCACCAGTAAGACATTTGCAAGTCAGAAGTCTAGAAAGGCCTCTCATTCTTTATTCTTTTTGCCCCATGCATGTGGACCTAGGCAGTCCTCATAATGTATCCTGTCTGTCTCGATATGAGCATTCAGGCCTCCCATTACATACCCCAATTCATGTTGTCCTGTTTGTTATAGGAAATCCTGTATCTGCTGCTGAAATGCCCTCTTTTCCTTGTCATCACAACCCTACCTGGGAATAGACCGAGATTATGATGGGTACCATACTTTCACTCTAAAGTCTGACTGTCAGGAGTGTTTCTGATACTGATGACGTCCTTCACTGTCTTCATAAGACTCTGTCTCTCACTACATTTCCAACATCTAGTCTCTGTTCCCCTGAGCAGTAGACTCTGTATCCCAAGCCAAGGTATTATGCTGAGCTTCCCTTCCACCTTGCCTCATGGATACACAGCATATCCATTTTCCTCTTTACCATCACATCATCCACTTTAAAGCTGTGTCCCGTCAGTGAACCCATGTTCAGTGTAGCAATCCACAGTTTATTTTTGATAGGTTAATTAAGTTCATAAAATAAACACGTTTTTCTTATAAAACACTTCTCATAAGAAAAAGTTCACATTTGAAAATTAACTTTCTGGAGGAATAACCAAATAAAATCATATGAAGTAATTCCCTTCTTTCAAAGTCCTGGACTCTCATAAACAAAGAGACATTGGCCAGAATTCAGAAAAGTTACTGCAAGGTATACATCTTTCTGTAACTGTTTGGAATTTAGAAACAGCCCTGCTGATGTGCTTTTGCACTAAGACATGCAGCAGCACCATGATGGACTGTCACAGTGTGCATGCTGGGTCTATATTAGAAGACCGAAAGTTTAAAATTGCGAAAGATCTCATTATTTTGAAGGGCTGTGCCCCCCACACACCCCGCTAAATATATATTCCAAATCTTAAATCGCACTACAGTGAGGAAAGGGCAAATATTCTGATCTTCCCTGTACTGCGATCTCAAAAAAGCACTTTGTGGTCTGGCATTTTTGCTCTTTAGAGCGTTTGCGATTTTAAACTTTCAGTCTTCTAATATAGACCCTGCATGCTATATGTTAATGAGGCATTCTGGAGGAAATGCATAGGCTAACTAATCATGTGGGCCCCTCAGATCTGCCTATGGTAAGGCACTTATGAAACTGCATAACTTAGTATGGTCACTACTGGCTGCTTATTGTAATGAACACTCCATTTTTGCCAGGTTCATCCATCACAGTAAAGATAAGTGCTTGGGAGTTTAGTGGTCAGGCAGTTTAGTGGGTGTGAGAGTGTGCCCTTGAAAGGGGCAGCATGTGTAAGTATATGTTTAAATGTGTGTCTGCAGGGGAGATCAGAGTAGGGGGTTTAGTGACGGGTGGGTTAGGTGTGTGTGTGTGTGTGTGTGTGTGTGTGTGTGTGTGTGTGTGTGTGTGTGTGTGTGTGTGTGTGTGTGTGTGTGTGTGTGTGTGTGTGTGTGTGCATGTGTGTGTGTGTGCATGGGTGTCTGTGTGTGTTTGCGAAATTAATATATATGTGTGTGTGTGTGTGTGTGTGTGTGTGTGTGTGTGTGTGTGTGTGTGTGTGTGTGTGTGCACGTGTGTAGGGGTGGTTGTCATACTTCCCCTTGTAGTCACAGTGTTTACTTTATAGACACAAGGGGCTGGGTTTGATTCTTACTTGGGATATTTGTCTAGACTTAAAATGGTCCACAAGGTCAATTAGTCTAGTATGAACCTATCTATGAACACCATCCTAGACTAATAAGCAATGCCTACAACATTGGATTAGGGGAGGACCAGTAATCAGCAGGGATAACTATAAAGATGTGGGTTAGGGAAACACTAGCCCCTACACATAATCTTTATCATTTTACCTTAATTGGCATTTACACATAACATGTGTTGGCAGATTCACTAGACACTAGGGGGAATTTTTTACATCTCATACCTTAAAGGCACATAAACATACCAAGATCCAAAGGAATCGATAGATACCTGGGAGAAATCTTACATCTTGTGCTTTAAAGGCACTTGAACATAAAATGGATCGGAGAACCACTAGACACCAAAAAGAACTCTAAAGATGTGGGTCAAGAAAATGCTAGATTCTAGAAATACTCTATATAGCATGGCATAATGGCACTTAATCAAAAAAGTGGCATGGAAAACTACTAAACACCAAGAATACTATTATTAGCAAGTCCTCTGCACCACCAAGACAATATGGATATATAAAAACATGCACAGTAAAATGGGTGGGGGGCTTCAAAAGCTAAATCCTTACCACAAGAAACATCAGCATTAATCCACTGAACTTACTGATTACTTTGCCTAGTACATAACAGCACCTAAATATTCAAAGTAAAGGTTCTACTTAGAGCAGCATTCATATTATTTTCATAATTTTTAAAAGCAACAGTTCTGTTTACAGTTTTCTGTACCACTGAAAGAAGAATGCCAAAGAAGCCGAAAAGTAAGGGTATAGAACAATGGTGTGACCAGTATATATATATATATATATATATATATATATATATATATATATATATATATATATATATATATAGGCAGAGAACCCCTCCTTAGAGTGGTTAATGACCACCTGATGGTGATAGATATGAGTTCTCCGAGGTGCCTTGTGGTTCCTTTAGATCCTGTTATGTTTAAGTGCCATTAAGATATAAGATATATGAGTTCTCCCAGGTGTCTGTTGGTTATTTTGGATCCTGTTATGTTTAAGTGCCATTAAGGTATGAGATGTAAAAGTTCTCCCTGGTGTTCAGTGGATCCCCAAACCAGTGTTATGTGAAAGTGCCATTAAGACAAAATGATAAAGATACTCTATCTTGGTCCTCCTTGACGTCTTGGCAACGTTTGTCACTCTGGATCATGGGATTGCCACTGCGATTCTAAACATAACATATTCTGTGGGTTATCAAGTAAAGTGTTTAGTTGATTAGCTCTCAGGACATACATTACATGTGGTGTTTGACTTTAATTGTAGTGATCTGTATAAACAGTATTGTGGTGTAGCCTTGTATTTTGGCTCCATTGTCATGTTTGGTGTATATATGGCTGCCATGGAATGTTATTGTAGGGAAGGGGATTTATTATCAATCTTATGCTAATGACATTCAGATATGCCTCTCCTTTTATGCAGAGAGAGCCCCAGCTTTTTCAACTCTTCAGAACTGCTTGAATTACATCATTAAATGGATGACTTTTAATCAACTGAAGCTCAAACCAACCAAACAAAACTGTTTTAGTGCATGCCAATCTCTGTTAAATGTTCCAAGACTTTAACTACTTATGTCTGGGTTGATTGGAATTTTTGCTCTGCATTTGAAATTTGAGCTTTGTTCCTGAAAAAAGGCTGACATTGAAAGACCATGGGTCAGCTGTCTTCAAGGCACCCACTATGACTCACAGAGGTACATCTTGATGAGGTTATAGCTGGATGAAAATAACCTGGGAGAACATTATCTTGAGAAAAAAAAATGCTTTCTTCTATTTTTTTTCTGCTGTGCCTGCCAAACACCAAACCTCCTTGCATCAGCCATGTCCATGTGTTTCCTGTTCTAGGCATTCTCCCTTCAGTGTGAAGGCTAACCTTAAGAAGACTATCCTACAGTCAGTCTCAGCAGTGATATGTGCCATCACTAGCATACAGGCAATGTGGATGTATTTATTAGGCCTAACTCCTTCTCTGGGCATAGGGAAAGATGAGCAGTATCACTGCATGTACCCCAATTCCCTCCCCGATGCAGCTGCACCTCCCAGTGCACTTACAATGAGAGCTACTACAGACATGATGGCAGAATACACACCTCCAGGACTGTCTCTTAACGGGATTGGGATTATTTGATTGAGTGGCTTCAAACTATACCTCCCTTCCAAGATAGGCATACCCTTCCTTTCCTACCTGGTCTGTCATACACCCAATCAATTCTGATTTGCCAGAGTCTTGGTCAGGTTGTAATCTCTTAACTCCTCTACACCAATGGAGCTGGAGTAAATAAAAATGTTTTTGCAAGAGCAAACCCTCCACCCCCCCAACACACACACACACACACACACACACACACACACACACACACACACACACACACACACACACACACACACACACACACATGCACATGCACACACATGCGCACACACACACACACACACACACACACACACACACACACACACACACACACACACACGCACTGCTCAACTTAGTATAACTCCATGGTTATACAAAAGTGAAGAAGGGAGAAATATGTCCAAGGAATGAAATCACAGGCAGCATATAGTTAGAGGGCACAACCACACTGACTTGCTGTAGATGACAATAACTAAGGAAATAAACATTGCTGAGCTGAACTAAGTCTTATGGAAGCATGTTCACAGTAAATTCAATGAGGTGTAAGGAAGCCATTGCCAAGACTCCTATTTCCATCTGAAGAATATAGCCCTGATCAAACTCTATTTTCCATCTATGGACCATAGGGCACTTTTAAATGCACTGGATTTGTCCCATTTTCCATATTGCAATGCTCTCTACATTAGGCTGACAGAGATTGATTTGGCCTGCTTGTAACAAGTACAAAATGTAGCTGCTAGATTGCTGGTTGGCACACCAAGGACATGTCATACCAAAGCTGTGCCATGGAATCTGTGGTGAGTGTCATTTGTGTCTAGATATGTAGACAATATTCCTGCCCTCCCCTTTTATGCCCTACATGACCTGGATCTGGCTTCTGCCAATCTAAAACAGTTGTTGTGGCCTTTTCTCCCTTCAAGGCATCTCAGTTCATCAGATCAGGGGCTGTTGGTTACTTCAAGAACTGGACTTGAGAAATCTGGTTGGATTTCCTTTGCCTGTCTTGTTCCAGTCCCCTAGAATGAGCCACCTTCTTTTATTTGGGCATGTGAGGAAGAGTTCATTTTAAGGAAGTCCAGAAATACCATTTATTTAGTTGCTTTTATTGTGAGCCTGAGAGGGGTATTCATTCTAACTTTAGAATTTTTAATTTTTGAAAAAGGGGCCTTAGATAAATCTTAAATTTGTTAGCCGCATTAATGTAAATGATTTTAGTATATGTTTTAGCAGTCATTAGTTATGTAGAATGTTAAGATGTAAGCATTATAAAATTGTCAACAAAATCAATCAATCAGTCAGTAAATCTTTAAATGGTATCACTGCCATTGCAGACCTACTGCTCTTTACTGTAGCTGGCGTATGCTCTTACCACATTTTGAAGTTAAAACCTTGTTCTTCATCATGAAGAACACATTTAAGTAAAATCCAATGTACTGTTTTCTCAGTCATCTGATACTAACAGTATAAAACTAATAGTTATAGGTTAACACCGACCTCCCCTTTTTGATCCCGCGCTCTCCCACATAACACACCCAACAAACACTGAAAATATCACTGTCCAACAAATCCCTGTGTAAAGGAGTGGGACTATCCCACTGATTACTTTGCACCTCTCTGACAAAGGTGCTGTTGCTTTGTGAAATCGCACTATGACAAGATGCTATGTGACTTCACAGAATTATTTTCACTTGAGACTCTCAACAGATGTAGATATGAAATTCTGTATAACCAACAGTACTGGGTTGCAGTATAACTACACTGACATCACAATAATATTTATAGAGATGTGTGTGGGTGTGAGAAGCAGGAAAAGGCTTAATAGAGTTGATTGTTATTTTCGCTATCTTTTTTTCTCTCAGGTTGCTATAAATGATATAATTTGACTGTCAACAGTGTTGATAAGTGCTGATATGAAACAATAATCTGCCTACAATGTCATCAAATTGTTTCATGTGAATTTCCTACACATGACATATCTACAAGCAGATAAGTATGTGATTGTTAAAATAAGTCATGCCCTTGACTTTTGAACAAAGAAAAAAGACCTTAGGTGTCGTCCACAGCTTCGGGCTTCAGACTGTTAAAACACAATTTATCAATCGCTTAAAAAGTGAAGCTGACAGGATGTAAACTTCACTGAAGTACTGAAATAATTAGCCTAGTGATTAACATCCACAACTTCAGGCTTCAAGTTGTTAAAGCACAGTTATATACTTCACTGGAGTGTAAAAAGCTGATGAAATTGTCCAAACGATAAGCGCTTTCGGCAGATGCTTTCTTCAGATCGTATAAAAGTGTTGTTAGCTCTTCCTGTTTATAAAAGAAACTCAATCAAGAGCTGATAGCTAATTGTCTTTGGTGTTCTTAAAGACACAGTACAAAAGTTCAAAGTGGAGATCTGTCTCCTATAATGTAGTTCAATGTTAGAAATGCTAGAATCATGTATTAATGTTTGGTAGGTTTCTTCTAGATTTTAGAACAGGTCTGAGAGGTACTATTGTATTGAGACCTCAGGGTCGATTGCCTCTAAAATTATTGATAAAAAATATCTCTCTCAATTCTGTCCTGTTAGGGACATCTCCTTCCCTGATGTTTTGGGTGACCACTTCCACAGCTTTAAACAAGAAATTGTGTGTAGGATGGACCAATACGTGTGCTGCTAAGGCATTATGTGGAACTTTCTGATCAATGTCTCTGACATGTCGTAGAATGCGATCCTTTAGTCGTTGGTCAGTTTTACCAAGGTAAAAAGCTTGGCACTTGCGACAGGTAGCCAAATAGATTATGTGGCTAGTAGTACAATCAGCATAACCATCGAAATGAAAGTTACGTCCAGGTACTGGATGAAGAAAAGTATTACTAGTATCTAAGTAAGGACAAGCTTTGCATCTGCAGCATTTAAAAGTACAGGTCTGTGAAGTGATCAGGAAATTTTGGCAGATTCTGACAGCGGATGACAAAATAAAGAACATCGTTGGAGAGAGACCCAGGTTTCTTTACAAGAATAAAAATAATATCAAGAGATTAGTATGCCATAAAGATGGCTTTATACGTAGTGGTCCACCATCAGACCTCAAAGGTATTTTTAAATAATAATCATAATAACTTAAATTTTCATATCCATGGATGCCCTTGTTATATTTCCTATCTACTCTTTCCAATTTTCTCAAGTTTGGGTCTAATGTAATTAATAAAGAATGATTTCATCATTTCAGATTTCTTACTCTTTATAAATATTTTTATACAACCTATAGTTCTATAACTATCATTAACCAAATACTTGCTATGATTAGCAAAACCTCAAAGTTGGATCTACCCATATACCCTGGTCCTTAAATTAATCTACATCTCTATCTCTATTTGCTGTATTAACTATTCACTTTTAAATTTATGTCTCCCAAATCTCATATGCTTAGTTTGTGATGTATTTAACATATTATTCTCCTGTGCCCAAATGGTCAATTTAGTCAAGTTCTTATGCAGACATGCTCTAACTGAAATATTGAATCAGTTTACCCAATTTCAGATCACCTGCATACAGACTGTGGAACACTTCAGATGAAAAAGATAAGTCTGAAAGATACAATCTAAACAAAGTATAGGACAGAGCCCTGTGAGACACCTTGAATGCAACCACAAATTTTACCTGTCCAATGTCCTACTTGTAAGTCATGCAGATATCCATCTTATCAAGAGTATATCAGTACCTAGTTGTTCAATTTTATTGATCAGTGTTTTGTGTATGACCCTGTCAAATGCTGTAGTTAAATCTGTACAAATTACATCACAGCACAAATTTTCACTCATAAGTGTTATTATACTGTTATAAAACATCATGTTACAGGAGGTACTAGATCTATTTTCAATGTATGAATGCTGATATATGGTTACAAGTCCCAGTCCTTCTAAAGTCTTCTATTACTAATTCCATCTACTCCCTGTGTGTGTTGATCCAGTTTTTCTAGTTCTTCTTTTTCTTCCAAATAATCTTACCCAGTATCTGAGGTTACTAATTGTTTCAAGTCACTAGGACAACTTATCAAGTCTACATTTTTGCTTTGTTTTTTTTTTAAGTTTCATATAATATATCAATAATTTTTAATTATATTTCAGAATAATTACAGTTTACAATTTAATTTTAAAAATTATTTCTCCTTCCAATTACATTATAAAATAAGTTCCTGTAAATATATCTATAATATCAATATTCTAATATTCTTTATATAATAAATCTTCAAATCAATATCTATCTTCATATCTTATGCAATTATTTGTCTCATCTGCTTAATTTATTATTTCCAAGCTGGACCTCTGTTCTTTTCCATTTCTTGTATGTCTTTTTCTCACCTTAATCAGATATTATCTATTATTTCCAAAAATGTATCCTTTCTTGTTTACCTAAATGTATCTGTTTATTGGTTTAAATTTCATTTGTCTAGCATCTTTTAACCTTCTCAACTTAACTTGTATCCCTGCACAGCAATGCAGGTAAAATTTGACATGAAGCTTATGCACTCTAAGTAATGTATTTAGGGTGACCAGATTTACATTCCTATTTAGTTTTTCACACATTTTATAAATGTTGATCACTGTACAGCAATTTTGACAAATTTGAACACTAATTGTTGTTGAAATGACATTGAATCAGAATTATTCTAGTCTGTTGAAGCCCCTTATTCCCACCTCTAATTATTCTTCCTTTTTGCATGCATGATTGAAGATATGTGGGTAATCACCATTGTGTTGGTAATTACTGTCTGATTGTACAGTAAATCAGTGGTTATGTGCTATGGTCTTTAATATTGCAATTACAAAATCTATAGTATTGGTATTATCGATCAACATGTAATAATCACAGGTCACATAACAATCTTAAATCCCTATCATAACACATCCACCCAAATGTTTTATTACATCCACCCAAATGTTTTATTGGGTTAAAACATTAGACAGAACTAGTTTCCTGTTTTCCTCTTTCCATGTGTGCATATGTGATTTGTGATGTGCACCTGACAGCTACATCCTACACCTGTACAAAAGTTGCTGTCTAACAGTCCTAGAGTTCTTGAAAATGAGATCATATGTACTGACTTGAATAAATACAGATCCATACCTCCTTACATTAAGACTTGTCTCACATCTTCTGTTTTTGCTCCTGACAAGCCAAGCACAACTATATATTGCATCATCATTCATCATCATCATCATAATATCATTTAATTAATAAGTTCCAATTACAATTACAAGAGTATCTTTCAAAATCTTTTTCTGAGGAGTCTTCTCTTTTCAACTTAAATATCTATCAGCTGTTACAAATGAATGATCTTCACTGCAGTTACTCTTAGTAATCCCACTGTTTCCATTGTGCATTACATTTGCAAGCTTATAATTCTCATCCAGCTGGCTTTGTAAATCCACAGTTTGAGACATTTTGTCAATATCTGTCTTCTTCAATTTTTTTTTTTTTTTCAGTAATGTTCTTTCTTCCTTCTTCAGTTTTTTTTGTTTTCTTTTTTTTTCACCTGCCCCTTGCCTCTTTTTTTCTAACTTCTGTTTTGGAAAAGTGTTGCCTTCTTTGTTTGACTGAGTTCTGAAGAAAAAAAAAAATATCTATCATTCCATGTGTGCTGCTGCATAAAGCAGCAGTTTTTTTTGGTGTATATTCTCTCTTTTCTTTACAGATATTTGTCAGTCTCTTTTTCTTCATTGCTATCTGTTGTGATCTTTTTCCTTTTTTTTAATTTCCTTCTAAATGCTCTGAATCCTCAGATTGCTGAATACTTGTATCCAGAATTCCAAAGGTGTCAGGGGGATTGTCTTGTTTCATAGGGGTTGAGTGATCTTTACAGACAATAGACACATCCTTTTGAAAAGTCTGTTCTATTTGCTCTTTGCCTATTATTTATCTCACCATTCCAGTCATTAATATATGTAACAACGGCACTTCAAGGTGTGCCAGTTGCACAAGTGCAATTGTTGTTTGTAAGTCTAGGTTTATTACTAATAATAGTAAGCAAATCATCCAACTTTTAACATGAGGAACACAGATCACCAGTGTTATTAGGTGTTGCATTTAAATATGCATAGCATTTATTACATTGTACAAGGTGTGTGTGCTTTAGTAAATCATTAATGTCATACTCATTTAAGGAATCCATGTTCAGCTGCAAATGAATAAAAAATTATAAAAGAAAAATTACAATAATTTACCACAGAATTCAAAGATAACAAGTCAACTTCAGTGAGAAAAAGCACATAAACAATATACAACTAAATACTAAATTAAGTAAAATAAACTTGTTGCTCTGAACATACAAGTTCTAAAAGTCAGGCAAAAGCTGGCATTCTTTTACATCACACACAGTATTTTCTGCTCAATATCGCTTACAGTCACACCTCTTTTTAGCAGTAAAGATCAATAACTCACAAACCAAGACAGGATTGTTTAAATAAGCTCTCAATTCTAATGATGTGGGAGTGATTTTTATTTTTTCTTGATCTGAGAAACAATATAAATGTCAGGATACACATGTTAGCAAAATAATTAGCACAATGCTGATGTTATTAGGATAAAGGCTTCCTTCTTCATCCCCACATCATCATATCCAGCAACTATTTCTATCACTGTTGCGTTTACTCCAACCTATGGAGGACCAGATATCTGAAAGATAAAAAGTCATCAGTCCAAGATGGTATGTGCCATTTGATTTCAGCCTGTCCTAGGCATGTTTGTTGCTCAAACAGATGGTATGGGACCACTTACTATGACTATGATAGATGATGCCCTAGAAATGACAGACTTCTGCCAGTAGTCTACATGCTTTTGTGTGTGTGTCATCATTTGTCACAGAGATAGATATATATAGTCATTGGCTGCTGGATTTGCTCCTCCAGCACCTGTCCCACTATCTATTACACAAGTGCTATGCAAAGATTTTCCCCACTGAGCCAACTCTCCTCCTGATAATAGTTCAGTATGTGATTCTTCTGACCCATTATCAGTACATCACAGTGCCTCTCCATTTCTCTTTCTTAGCTCTAACATATGAACTGCTTGTTACATTGCTTTTTTCGTCACCTGCAGGCTCTAAGGAAAAGAAAGTTGCTTTGGAACACAGTTGCAGCTGCACCAGTAGATTCTGTTCCATGACTGCTGAGCTACATTTGCCTTAAAGTGATCAGTGGCTGCCTGTTTATCTTCTTCTTTCTTGTGTATGGTGTTGACATTTTGAATCTACTATGTTGTGATCTGCCGTTGCTATTTTATGGCAGAAGTATGAACTGCAAATGAAACTGTTCATTTTTTAAACATCATCTGCCCTCCCCAGTTCTTATCATCTGTCCTAGTCTTTGAACTTTACATCAGTGAAATGTTAAACTAGTGATGTGACATTTTACAATACATACCATAACTGCTGTAATGACATTCATGTTATTGTCTTAATAAAGACTCAGCTTTTCAGAAAGTGGGTGGAATACTAGTGTACAAGTTAGTACTTCTTCCCAGTGATGGCTGGTGACTTCAAATTAAAGGGGGGCTACAGGAGACAGCTGAATGAGTGGGGCCACTTGGAAGGGATGTGGCCAACTAGAAAGGGGTTGAGCTATGCTCAAAACCACAACAACTGGAACTTTGATTAGATATGCTGTTCTGGGTGCCAAACCATCATTATGAGAGTACAATCAAGACAAAATGAAGTGTAGAAGAAAAAAAATATTTTGATGTATTGGCTACGTGACAGCTTACTTAATATCTAGATAGAAACAAAAAAGTTGTGAGGCATGAAAAACTAAATTACTTTTTTAAATACATTACTGGAATGCCAGTCAAAATCAAGTATAAAAAAAACAAGCAGCACTCAACTCAAACCATTTCTCCTTGCACTGCAGTTCTAATTATAATTTATATTCAGCTTTATAAAAGTACCAAGTAACATGCTGAAAGTAGCTGATAGCCCCACTTAAAAAATGTTTCTTATGCAAAAAAGACCTGCTGCCTGACAACAAGTATCTACTTGATTCATGGGGAAGACATGATCAAAGTAAAAAATGAACAGCAAAGAAGAAACAAGCTCAAGATAAATTGCTTAAAGGATCACTGCACAGGTTATGGACCACACAACAGATTGGCATTCTATTTAGTTTATGGGTAAAGCCTGCAAAGATGACTGCAAGTCTCCAACAAATGTAATAAGCTTCTGAAAATACTGTAATTCTGTCCTTTATTACAAATACTGTCATATGAATTTTAATACCTAAGGCTTATACGTTATCTAGTTATGTAAATATTCTCGGCATGACAACAACAAAAAGGCTTCCAATGTTGGTAATTCTTTAACAGTATGCTTATCAAAGCTTACTTCCATCTTACTATCTCCGACAAGCTTAGCCAATGGTCATTAAAGCATTGCTACTTAAACACAGAGCAACAGGGCACTGCGACAGCATGCATTTTCTAAATAATAAGAAGCATAAATCAAAAGTATAAAAATATGACAGAAAACCAGAACATTCTGCAAAATCAAGGGCAGATGATAAGCTACTGTCGTACATGTTTCTACCTTGGATGGGGGAATACTCTGCACACTTACACTGTATAAGGCTCCTTGCCTTGCTTGGACACTTCCAGAGTCACTACATGCGGGAGTGGGGTGCAACAAGTATGTCACAATTTGATATGTCTCTGGCTGAAGGTGATGGCTCTGACACTCATACTGCTCAACCTCAGAGCAAGAAATCTGGGCAAAGCCATACATAGAAGTGGGACAAAAGCCCAAAATAAGGACACTTTTTAAATATTGATTGTATAAACATAGAAAGATAATAGAATAGTAGTAGGTCTTGTATTAGTACAAATTTTTTGGAGGGTATGAAATCTGAAACTCAAATGTCTGCCATTATTTTCTAACTTCGATCTTTAATGATTTGCACTAATTTGCCAGAAAACCACAATTTTATGAAAAACGGACCAAAAATGTGATGCAAAAATATAAAATTGCCACACAATACAGTTGGGAATCTGTCAAAGAAGGGACAACTTTTTAATATTAGTACTGTTAACTTGAGCAGCTGACAAAATAAGATAATCTACATGCATTTCTGACATAAAAGTAATCTATAACTCTGATCATTACAGTTATTTATAATTGTAAACCCACCATGTTTTCTTCCAAAATTGCCATTTTGCGGAGGGATTATTAGAGGGAGAGCAACATTTTGAGCCAAAATTGGGGACATTTGAGAGGTTTGGATATTCCTAATTCTATAAAGCTATTTATTTGCACATACCTCTCAACCTCTTAATGCAGGAAATCTGGACAAGGCCAAATATATTTGTGGTACATACAAACAGTACTAAAAATTGCTCTTGTATAAACTTAAGACAGTTGATAGAATAACAGGTCTTGCTTTAGCATGCATTAGCATGCATTTTTCTGAAGGTTATGACATCTGAAACTCAATGTCTGTCATTATTTAGTGACTTCAGTTCATTCCTAAATGCTTTGCCAGAAAACCACAAATTTTATAAGGAACAAACCAAAAATAAGAAGCAAAAACTATTCATTCCACAAAAATCTGGACAGCTGAGAGGTATAGTTCAGCTGGGGATGTCTGAGTTTGCTGCCCTTCCCACCTCACAAAATCATGGTCGAATGGAGCCTCCCCCTGTAACCATTCTAATGCCCCATTCCTTGGTTATTTCACCCAGTTTACCATAAACACTGTAATGTGCATACTGCTTTACTTCTGCAATGATTTGGATTTCATTTGAAAGTTTTATTTTGCATTTTATAGCACAAACACTAATGGATATCTGCTAAACAAAACAATGCAGTCTATCAATGAAAACAGACTTAGCATTAAAACTTCTCTGCCCTTGAAACTCACATTCATTGAAACAGCATTGAAGTCCACATTCAAAGAAAATACGTTTTGCCAGCAGCAGATAAAGATTAACTTTGGGCTGTTTTCAAATCACAGGCCCCTTGTACACGAAACATACACATGCTCTTTGATACACCTTCCTGATTGTATTAAATTAAATTCCTTGTACAATACAGTACAGTTTTAGTGGGTGAT
Organism: Protopterus annectens; assembly: GCF_019279795.1. Classification (NCBI taxonomy): domain Eukaryota; kingdom Metazoa; phylum Chordata; order Ceratodontiformes; family Protopteridae; genus Protopterus; species Protopterus annectens. Next base: position 1,433,130,584 of record NC_056731.1, on the reverse strand, counting down.
TTAAATGTATTGTTTTGAACATTTTTCCAGTAAACAATGAAACAAAATACATGCACCAGTAATGACAAAACTTCCCAATTCTGAACATTTCCATCATAAAAGTCTACTCAAACTTCTACAGTCCGCCAGTATCAGTAAATATGCAAATCTCTGAAGAAGTAAAAGTCATCTAAATAATTCCACATTAAAGATATATGTAACTAATGAAGAGGTTGCTGCTAGCAAACAACTTTATATTTCATTGTTTCATCTACAAAGTGCCTGTTGCCCTTGAGGAATAAATTGCTTCTGTTACACTAACAAAATGACAAGCTAGTAATTTTGCAGTAGGGAATGGATGGCAAGCTAACAGGTTCATAGTTACTAGGTATCTTTGCCAAAAAGGACTCCAGCATCTACCCCCTTTGCAACACAGTACACTATCAGCAATACATTTACCTACTGTGGGAGTAGAACCCACAGCCTTCTGCATCAAGACCAAATACACTACCTGTTGTGCTATTAACAATGCAAGCAGGCTCAGCATAAGCAGCACTAAACTTTTGCTCCCCTGCAGCTCTCAGTTCATTGTAAAATCTACTCAACACTCAGCTGTATCTCTGAACTTTGAAGCACAACAAAATCTGGAAAAAGCCAACATTTATTGGATGGGAACAAAAGCCCAAAAAACAGGGGTGCATTTTAAACATTGTTTGTATAATGTTGGAAAGTTGCTAGAATAAAATGCTGTGTTACTACCATACATGTCACTGCCAAGTCTTGAACCTTGGACCCTGTGCAAAACAGTCAGAACAACATACAACTATGCCAAATCAGCTGCTTTGGGAAAGCGAGGAAGACTGAAACTTAAATGGTTACCATTTAGTGAGTTCAGTTGTCACCATAGCTGTCAATCTCTTAGCACAAAACACCTGAACAAAGCCAATAATGGAAGAATACAGCTCCCAAACATATTCAGTGAATTCAGTTCTCATCATAGCTCTCAACCTTTTTAACAAAAACATCTGGACAAAGCCAGTAATTGGGGAATGCAGCCCCCAAACATATTCAGTGAATTCAGTTCTTACCATAGCTCTCAACCTTACAAAAAAACCTGGACAAAGCCAATAATGGAGGAATACAGTCCCAAAAATAGGGACAAATTTCAAATATCCATTATATAAACTTAGAAAATTACTAGAATAAAAGGTTTTGTGTTACCGTGTACTTTCTAAAGAATATGAAGACTGAAATTCAAATGCTTGTCATTTTTATTTATTTAACATTTGTTAATCAAGAAATTCTAACTTGGAAAAAAAGCTAATTTTCAGCAGAGACCCAGAGAAAAACACTCCAGACACATGTATTTGTAAGCTGGGAGTACACCAGAGCAAACCCACAAAAACAAACACAGGGAAAACATGCAAACTCCACACAGAAGGCACCCCAGCCAAGTATCAAACCAGACAATCTGTAGCTGGCAGGCAACAATGCTACCACTGCACCACTGCACTACTAACTGCGCAAAGAAACACAAATACAGAAACCACAGATTTTATGAGGAACAAAATAGAAGAAATATGAGGCAAAAATCTGCAAATTTTTTTACAAATGATGGTGGGTAGGGAATTCAGACTCTTTCCACTTGGGCCCAAGGCACAGGGTTCAAGCATGTGGTATTCTCTATCCACCACCATGTAGCAACTGGGGCATTTCACACACACACTACCTGAGCCCAACACACAAACACACCACCTGAGCCTGACACACACTACCTAAGCCTGATGAGAGAGTAGATGTAAAATCCATACCACACACACACACACACACACACACACACACACACACACACACACACACACACACACACACACACACACACACTACCTGAGCCTGACAAGAGACCAGATGTAAAATCCATCCATATAAAAGCCTGTGACAAGAGTGCAGCTGTAAAATCCATCCCATTACTGCAGTAAGCAAGTTATTCCCCTTCTGTGAGGTTTGTCCTAGTCCTTCCCCTTCCTGTGAGAGAATCAGTCTATGCAGTTACAACTGCATAGACGTCTGGAGTTGAATGTTGTCTTCTTAATTCAGACTGCTGGTGAGACAGTCTGGATTCTGTGTGCATGCTCCAGACTGATTCACCAGCAGTCTAGATATTGGGAAATGCCGCTAGTGTGCATGCAAGAAATTCTAGAACTAGCATTTGCTTTTATTTTGTTATTTTATTTTCTTTTTTGTTTATTTTTATTTACTTTTTTTACAGCTGGTGGGGGCTGCAGTCCTGCAGCTCAATAGCATGAGCCTCCCCTGCTTCTGCCTCATAGTACTTGATTCTCTTGTATGGTTTCTTGCAGGAATATTTTCTTGCATATCATATCTTTGTCTGTGTAAATATTCACTGAAGTTTTCACTTTTCTCCCACATGCACAAGACATGCATGCAAGTAGACTGGCAGAACTCTAGCCTGCCCATAGGTCTATGTGCAAGGGTACTGTTGTGGGTGGGTTCCTTGCTTTATGACCTTTGCTTATCATTATAGTTTTTTTGACCAGGAATTGCATAAAACTGGAATTAAAAATGAATATAATTTGCTATGGTTGTTTGATATCATACTAAGGTGTTACAAACATGGAATCATAGTTTTCTACAAGATTTAGAGAACAGTTAGAAAATAGCTTTTCTTCTAAGATATCAAGACATTGACAGTTTCTCAACATTTTTTTTTCACAGCACATGACTATCCTAGTCAGGATTGACTGCAAAATGAGAGAATAATGGTAAACCTTATGTGGTGTGCAAAATATGGATCCCATGTTGTATCCAGTTTTGTATAACTTCATTTATCTAGCCTAAACCAAGTTTTCAGTTAATTTAACCAATGAAATAAAGTTCCTGCACCATCACAGCAGAACCACCTTTATGATTACTGAATTAAGTTTGGAAAGAGGCTTATTTGTGGTGTGCCTGCAGTTACCTCCTTAGTAAAGAGTAGAGATCACTGTTTTTTTTCATTTGTTGACTTATATGAAAATACAATATATGTGAGAGTTAGTGGCACTCCAGTCACAGATAACTTTCCACTGATGATTCTAGTTTTAAAGTGCCATTCATTTCAGTTCTTTGAATTTAATCAGGAGCGGTTTGGAGCAGTCCCTTATCTCTTCCAGGAATTATTTAGACCTTCTCCGGGACAGTATTTTAATGACCAGTGCATGTTTCTGAATCTAAGCTAGCCACCCAAATAGCAGACAGAATAGCTTGTTAATTTAGTGGTACAGTCTGACCTGAGTATGAGCCATGGAATGTGTGAAATCACACCTTTCTCATGGCCAGTGTGACCGTCAGGGCTGGCCTTAGGTCAACAGGTGCCCTAGGCAAAAGGGTTTCATGGTGCCCCCCTGCTGCTTACCTCCCCAAACACACACGCCATTTGGTGCCGCCTCATCCTTGCCTACCTACACCATACAGATTACTTTTTTCTTCCTTTTTCTCATAGTTTGTCTTACACTTCAGTTTTTCGTGCATTTATTAATTCAAAACATTTGAAGTAGGCAAGACAGTTTACTGATAACTGTGGAGGAAACAAACTGCATTAACCTGGGGTCTGGGGACTGCAAGAAGCCATGTTGTGTTCTAGATGCCTTTTTGAGATGCATTTTACAGTTTTTTTAAACAAGCTTTTATATCCAATGATGGCATGAACTAAACTCCCAATTAAAAGAGGAAATTTAGTCTCACTTTTCAAATTCGGTTTTCCTTTACTCCTTATAACATGCACTAATTGACCAGGACTACACTAATGACTTGGGTGGAAATAACTGCATTACGAGAGAGGCCATGGAAGTTCTAGATGCCCTGAGGTAGATTTTATAGTTTTTTAAAGCTACCCTTTCACCCACTGATGGCCTGAACAAAAATCATGATTAAGTGAAGAAATTCAGCCTGCTCTTCAGCTTTGGTTTTCACTGAATCCTTATAACACACCTTAACAGAACAAGACTATACAGTAATAACTGCAGGGGAAATAAGTGTATTAAGCTGGGAGTCAGGGGGATGCCAGGCTCCCAGAAGCCAAGGACATTCTAGATGATTTGAGGTGTATTTTATAGTTTCTTAAAACACCTTTAAATTTAGTGACTGCTCTAAATAAAAAAAACATGATTAAGGGAAGAAATTCAGTCTTGCAATTCACCTTTGGCTTTCCCTGAAACCTTACAACACACTGTAACTGACAGGACTACACTATAATAACCCTGAGTCTTTTCAACACTCCTGACCTGATTTAGATTACACCACAATAGCTAAATTAAGTCTGGGGTTTGGAGGCTTCTAGGGACAAGAAGCCACATGATTATAGATGCTCTGAGATGCATTTAGAGTATATTTTCAACCTTTTTATTCAATGATGGCCCAAACAAAAATCATACATATGGAAATAAATTCAGTTGTACTTTTTTATTTCAGGAAGAAATTAGTTGTATCCAGGGCTTAATGCTCAAAGTTAACCAAATAGCAGTGCACAATAAACAGATAATATATGCTTATGCCAGCTTGAAAAAAAAAAAGTTCTTACTTTCTGTGCATCCCTTTCTGGTGTTAAACTTGGATGAAGTTAAAGAACAAATGGTTATAATCACATATGTAAAGTCACTGCTGTCATATGTATATACAGAATGCATCACCACCCCTACCCACAAAAGACAGACATGTTTTGTGTACATTTTGATGTCACAGATAGCTAAAACTGGGAAAAAAACAAATAGAACATATTTGCTCTCAGATATATATATATATATATATATATATATATATATATATATATATATATATATATATAGAATGCTTCTTTATCCTCCCCAAAAGATAGCCACCTGCATGTGCATGTGACACTTGATTGTGAGGAAAATTAGACAAATAATTAAAGTAATGTTTCCAACTTACCTTTGGACAGTACACTACTCCTATACAAGCTTAGTGAAGCTCTGTGCACCCCTCTGTAGTTTGTAAAGGAGGTTAAAGAAATAAATTCACAAGATAGTAACTTCTAAGTATTCTGATGAAGTTAAACAATGACATTATCCCCAGATCCCCACACAAGCTGCAGCAACCTTCTGTGCAAACCTCTGAGCAGAGCTGTTGTTTGACTAGGTAGGATTAACCTGTGTCAAAATGCACTTATGCTGCTTTAGTGTGTGCGGGGCCCCAACCCCCCACCCCAAAGTTCTTATGCTCTGGGTATTCTGTGATGTATTTTATCCCTCTAATAAATGACTGTAAACTGAGTGACAAGAGTTTCAGGTACTTTAATCCAGACAATCCTCACTAAGCAGTTATAGCCATCTATGTATACAATCCATATGTTAGACTGTCATAAATGAAGATGAGGCTGTCATGTATTTCATCTTTGTTTCAAACAAACAGTTGCCACATATTAAAATATTCCATCTAGCTTCACATAGCTCGCACTATTTCTGCATGGCCAGATGAATAAACTAACAACATCAGGCAGCTAGTTATTTTCCTCCACAGATAACCCCAGAATTTACACCTACTCTGTCTGTGCATTTCTAGTATCAGATTAAGTAGTCCATCTTACTTCCCACAAATGCAGACTAATCCTGCAAAGGCAGATAGGTGTGACTGCTTAAAACTGAGCAATCAGCAAGATTGTCAAGTTACCTTCATCCAGCCAACCCCAACCCCTTTAGTTCTATCTCTTACCTCCAGAATTAGGGGCAAATCCAAAACAATCAAAGATACTTTTTAAAATTATAGTACTATTAACACGAGGAACTGACAGAATTAGAGAATGTAAAATAACATGCATTTTCTAAAACAAAAGAAGTCTATAACTCTAATTGTTTTCATTAGTTAATAGGAGTAATCCACTACCTTTCCCCCAAAAATTATCAGTTTTATTACTGATTAGGAAGGACAGAAAACAAATTTGAACCAAAATCAGGCACGGTTGAGAGGTTATTCCCAGCTCCCAACAAGCAGTTAGAGGCATGAGGTCTGATGGTCATGTAGTATTACCTTTTCTAGACCACTTCACACAGACAGGTTTACAGAAATTACAGTATTCCAAATTGCTCAACACAAATCATAAAGCCATATTTTTATAGAAAATATCAGGTTGATCACTACTAGCATCATGAATGAAACAATAAAACTTACCTCACTGTTTCTATCAACTGTCCAAAATTTATTTTTTTAACATTTCTTTACCGGGAAAGTCCAACTTGGAACAAAGCCAATTTTCAGTGGAGGCCTGCAGAGAAACACTCCAGACATATGTTTTTGTACTGTGGAAGGAAACCTGAGCACCTGGAGAAAGCCCACATGAATGACATGTAGACTCCACAAAGAAAGTACCCAAGCCAAGAGTCAAACTGGAGTATCTCTTGTTGTGAGGCGACAACACTACCACTGCACCACTGCACTGTCCAAATTTGTCAGAATGTCTCTCCTGACTCCCTTAAGATACAACCAACAAATAAAGTGAGACATGAGAAAAGTGTAGCTTTAATAAAAAATAAAAATCATGTTAAGTATCAGTGCTAATACAAACTCCTGTCAGAGCCAGAGACTCTGCTCCCTGACCTTGCAATGGAAGTCTAATATGACGTTTTTTTACTTGAATGGCCGAGTCAATTAAAACACCTCCCTCCAGGGCACCTGCCACTCTGCAGAGCAGAAGAGTTGTATTATAGCAGGGCATTGTATTTTCCTTATTTATTTATTTATTGTTTTAGAGCAAAGAAACTATCCCCCAGATTTACGAAGCCCTTTATAGCGTGCGGGATTAGCTTAAGAGCTATTTTCGGCAATATGGCCAACGTGCGATCCTGGAACGAGCTCACAGGACGTGCACGTGAGCTCTTAGGCTAATCCTGCATGGACCAAGTTCTGGTATGCAAATTACTCTCATTTGCAGGTGAAGACCATGCATATCAGGGTAATATGTGATCCAGGAAGCTGGCAGCCATCCATGCAGGATGAGTGCAGTGTGCCGAAATGTACTCGGTTAGTAATCGAGCACAGTTCAGCAATCTACAAAACGGAGTTATGACAGCAGCAAATAAAGGCTGCAAATCATTGAGGAAGCATGCCAATGTCCAAGTAGAAGCCCATTGGCATTGCAAAATGTAAAAGAAAAAAATTAAACAATGTTTAATTTTATCTTCACCAATCTTGCCCAGTTAAGCATAGGGCAGCTACGTGCAATCAGGATCGGGGGGAAATTAATAAAATAAACCTAAAATAGGCATTCTAACAAAAATTAGTATTCTGCCATGCAAGTCATAGGCAGTCAGAAGACAACCTGGCCAGTGCGTAATGGTTGCTAAGGTGGGAGGCTCAGTGTGGGACATGTAACTATGCATTAGCAAGCAATCCTATGCAAATGAGGGAAGGGTTAGTGAATCCCAGATTTTCCCAGGGTGTGAGGCAGTTCCCAAGAGTGTAAGAGTGTAAATAGCTGGGTGCAAGACTAGAATATAGGTGACATCATGTGGGGGTGTGTCAGGCATACTGTAAGTGGATTGGAGACCTTTGGCTTGGGATTGCTCCTACGGTAGCACAGCTAAGCTAGAGGTGTGTCTAAACATGCCTAGCACTCTTTACAAAGAGTAAGTGGGTGTCTGCGCACTGGGTTGTACAGGAAGAAAATGGAAGTTAAACCAGGAAAAGCAGTTCCGTGCACATTTGAGCACTCCATTTGCATGTTGTGCACATGGGCCTAAACAGGTAGGCAATAGGAAGGGAAAACAGCAGTAGGAAGGTAAGCAAGGAGAACTAGCTTAGCTGACAGGTGAAATGTATCAGAAACAGCCAATTACACAGGCAGCAGCACAGCACAGCCCAGCACACCACTATAAAATATGCAAACACCTTTCCCCCTTGTTTTTCCAAAACCTCTGCACCACTGGTGTATACAGACGGGGACATTTTACAAAATGAAAGCAACAGAAAAAATGTTAGGGGCTGCATTTGCTATCATAACCCAGCATGTGCAAGAGGCTGAGGGTGGTGAAGATGTGATTGCTGCTGAGCAATCCACAATAAGGAGGTGGAGAAGACTGTACAGACCCAGGGTAACCTACCAAGGGCTACATGAGCTGGAGATAGTGGAGCGCTATAGGGTGGACAGGGACCTCCTACAGCAAATTTTTGAGCTGTGCCTGCCACACCTCACATACAGAACTAATAGAGGGGAACCCATTTCAGTGGATTCCAAGGTATGTGTAGGCCTAAGAATACTAGCTACAGGTACCTTCCAAAGGCCAACTGGGGATATGATAGGGATTTCAGAGGCATCAGCATCCTGGGTACTCCAACAGTTCCTGGATGCCATGTCAGCACATGTTGGTGAGCATGTATATTTCCCCATCACCCATGAGGCTTAGGCCAGCAATATGCATCTCTTCCACCAAATAGCAGAATAACCTGAGGTAGTGAGTGAAATAGACTGCATGCACATCTGCATTAAAGCACCACCAGATGAGCGGGTTAGGGTCTACATCACCTGCAAGGGCTTCTCCTCCATCAGCTGCCAGGTCATGTGCGATGCCCAGGACATAATAATGAATGTGCGTGCTGGCTGTCCTGGAAGCTACCACAATTCCCACATCTGGCATCTGACGCAGCTATTTGCCAGACATCCCACACGGTCACCTGGGGGGGAATACTGGATACGCACTGGAGCCATGGTTGATGACACCCATCAGAAATGCACACAAACATGAACAAGAACTCCATAATGAGGCACACGCACAAACAAGAATCATAATAGAGCGTGTGTTTGGGATGCTCAAGTCATGGTTCCGGTGTTTGGACACATCCGGTGGAGCCTTGCAGTATTCAACAACTACATGTACCAAATTGTCCTTGTATGTGCCATGCTACACAATATGATCCTGTGGAAACAGCTGCCACAGGAATAGCATTGGACAGGGCCACACAGCCCTCCACCAGTACCTAGGCCTGCACAGGCACAGAGTGAGTCAAAGGAGGAACACCCTGAGCCTGCCCCAGCAGGCAGAAGGAGGCGTGCCCAGTATGCCCTGGCCTTGGCAAAGAGGCAACGCATAGCAGATGCACTGACCCAGTAGGGACCCAGGGAAAGACACCTCTCTCTGACTTGCACATACAGTAAAAAGGATGCCAAACATGACACTACCTGTGTTCAACCATGCATAGGGAGTGTACTATGTGCCAGCAGGATAGGTGTAGACAAACACAAACAAATGCTGTACTATGGCCTCTGAATGAGCCCTATGGGTGAATCCTCCTCCAGACCTACACAGACAGACTACAGCAGGCCAGGCAGTTGGATGTAAGTTATGAAGTCTAGGAAGTCAGAAACTAATATGTAGGTAGTGAAAGCTAAGATATTTAGTACGCTAGTATGCTTCTAGCCAGAAAGATAGGCAAGTCCACAGACTGAAATGGTGTACACGACATATCAGTACAGTCCTAGCAAATGAGTAAACATGTCAGGTGTGCCCCACCATCCTACTTACACTTATAGTAACAGTCAGGTGTGCCTCCACCCCTGTGTAGAAATGTAGAAACAATCAGGTGCCCACTCATGCAGAAATGTAGCAAAAGTCAATGCCAAATGACCAATATATACCCTGCAGACACAGCATGCTACCTGTCGGTGTACAACACAAAGGTCAGCACCACAGTACAAACTACCTGGACTTGATCCACACATGCAATATAGATGGCCATACTTGGCATGCTCACACACTTAGACGAATGAAGGCAATGTCAGTCAACAACATACCGAAAGGTCATACTTGGCATGCTCACACACTTAAGCACATGAAGGCCATGTCTGCAAACACCAGTGGACCAGACATATATGGCAGTTGCAGTTCTTATTGCAGATACATGTCAGTATGCACCACTCCTGCCTTGCACACACAGTGGATGGGAATACAGACATATATGTAAGGGCAACACACTATAATAAGTCAAAGGTAGATGGACATAGATGTGTGGAAGAGGGTGACCATGACAAGGAGCCATCTGGGCCTGTCCCACCCAGAACACAGCCAAAGGGCCCCAAACACATGAGGTGCAGGTGTCACTCACTGCAAATACCAGCAACCAGTATCTGACAACATGACAGACTATATGTTGCATGTGCCAGCTGTGCAACATGACTGCACAAGGAAGTAGTCACCTAGTAGCTGTTTACACGTACCTGTGGCATATGACCCCGTGTGTGCCTGCATGTGGCATGACAACCCCTACATGAATGGGTTATGGCCCATGCACACACCACCCTCCCCATAGCAGTATCATGATAAGCCTAGCCAGCTGAGGTCATCCAATGTGAAATACACCTCTGGGGGAGCTGTAGCTCAGTAATCCCCATGGCACATCCCATGACTGTGTACTGCTGTAGTGATAAACTAGTTAGGTAGTAGTTCTAACCCCAGACTTGGCAACTGTATGAGTGTGTGTTTGTGTGCGTGTCACTCTCCCCCGGATTTACTAATCTTCCCTGCAGGACTAATCTGGTCCTGCATGGAAGCGGCAGTAGAAGAGGAGGACGGCAGCGCACCATGCATATTAATGAAGGTGCGCTGCCTGAACTCCAAATGCTACACAGAGCGTGGACAAGTGCAGAGGGTGTGTCTGAAAGCAGAGCTTGCAGAATAAACACACCCCTGCAAAGTAGAACAGAAGAATGTGTAAATAAATGAGTGAGACAGCTCACAAGTGTCCGCATATCCTCACCAACAGTCCCCATGTGTTCAACAGCAACAGTACAGTCAAATAAAATGAAGAATCCCTAATGTTGATGTGTTATAAAACCCAGAGTACAGCTATCTGTAGGTGCACGGGTTTGCCATCGCCTAGCTATGGTTAAAGCAGCCAAAATGGCTAAAGAGGATTACAAGGAATATATATACAAATAAAGCAGCACATCAATAGTGGAGTGGTTAGAGCATCTGCCTAATGAACAGGCATTCCTGGATCGAGTCCCACAGCAGCACGTATCATTTTCCACAAGAAATCTGTATATGAACATAATTTTACATCGTTTTGCCATATAACCTACAGAATAACAATTAAATGTGAACTGGAGTACTGCATGAAATGCACATGTGAAGTGTTAGTGTCATAATGAATAAGGCAAATGTACACAGGTCTAAGCAAAAATAAGCAGCATGTCCAAGTGCGCTAGAGCGGGGGTAAGCATTGCCACACAGAGTAAGCAAAGTAGAAGCTAATGAGTATAAGAAACAGTACCCAGAGGTTAGCAGTGCTTACCATCTTGCAACCCCGTGCAAAGCTGCTTACAACCGCTGTAAGTGCCTTAATCACTCCGGATCCAACGGCCCAAGTTCCACCCAGCAACAATATAAACTACCTCAGCAAGGCTCAGACTCTGGAACTTGCACACTATAGTCACAGTAGTTAAGCACTAAGACTAAGCCATCATAGCAATAGATATATACAGCAATATGTATGTGTGTTTTATATATATATATATATATATATATATATATATGTATATATGTATATATATATATATATATATATATATATATATATATATATATATATATATATATATATATAGATATAGATATATATATATATATATATATATATATATATATGTGTGTGTGTGTGTGTGTGTGTGTGCGTAGATATACACAGATGTACAGCTATGATAGGAAACAGCACACAAGAATGACATATGTTCACAGGCTATGCCAATGGAAGTGAGGGGCCCAAGCAGGAAACATGTAACACGTAGCATGACCCCCCCCCAACCAGACAGAGGAAACATACAGACAAACCCACAAACAATGTAAATAGTCCACTGCTCCCCAGACCACAGGGAGGATACAACTGGGGGGTACAGAGTGCACCTGTGAAATATAATCTTGGAACACAGACAGGAGCGTCCCTTGCAGGACACCCCAAAAATTCACATAATAATAAAGTTGGCCGATGCGCTGACCATTTTCGCTGGGGTGTGTACATACGTGGAATAAAAGTGTAGGAAAGCCTGATGATCCATGGGTTGAGACAATGTATGACATGGGTCCTGTGAATTGGAGAGCGGGCAGCGTGTAGTGGTTTGTTCAGACCCAACCTGCACCCAGAGTAAGGATGGGTGCTGTAGAGGAGGTGCGGGTGGGGGAACTATGGGTAGCTAGTTATGGGTCTAGGTGTGCAGGTGTTGGCTGATGTCAGTCTATATGGACAGCCGCAGGGATGTGAGCAAAAGTATTCATTGGGCAGAGGCGTCTCCCAATGAGCAGCCACACCTGCTATGAGTCCCACTGCAGCAAAGTCTAATCTACATGGCAAAGAAAAGAATAATCAGATGTAGATGTATATATGTAGAGGAATGTGTGTGTATATCTACCCATAGCTACATGGAGATATACCTCTCCCTCTCTGTAGTTCAAATGTATAAATACAGGACAGAATACATATGCATAAACTCATATAGATATATACATATGCAGACACCCATACACCCATATATTTTTAGATATATATAGACAGCAATATATAAATATATACATGTATGCATACATATACAGATATATATCTATACAGTAATGTATATATATATATATATATATATATATGTGTGTGTGTGTGTGTGTGTGTGTGTGTGTGTGTGTGTGTGTGTGTGTGTGTGTGTGTGTGTGTGTGTAAATATACACATGTAAATAGCTAGGATATGATACAGCAGTCATGATTTGCATATGTTCACAGGCCATGCAAATGGGGGTGAGGGGTCCAATCAACAAACGTGTAACACGTAGCATCAACCATCCCCACCTAGACAGGTGAAACATACAAACACACGATACAAGTAAACACACCACTGCTTCCCAGATGACAGGCAGGATACTACCAGTGGGGATGACCTGCCAAGTCTAATCTTGAAACAAAGACATCAATGTCCCTTGTGGGACACCCCAAAAATTAATGATCATCGGAGTCAGTCCCTGTAATGTTTCATCTAACCAGGCTGTAAATGTACACGGACCAGTAGGTTGTGCAAGCCTGATGACCTATGAGTCGACACAACGTACGACATGGGTCCTGACAAGTGGAGAGTGGGCAGTGTGTAGTGGTGTGGTTAAACTCCACCTGCACCCACAGTAAGGATGAGTGCTGTAGAGGAGGGGCAGGTGGGGGAACTATGGGTATGCAATTATGGGCCTAGACATGCAGGTGTTGGCTGGCGCAGTTGTATTAGGACTGCCCCGGGGATGTAAGTGATTTTGTGGATTGGGCAGAGCTTACGCCCATACCTCTCAACCCCTAAGAGCAAAACCACTGGACAGAATCTAAACCGTTTGGGGAACAAATGGGGACAGAAAGCACATATTCCACTTACAACCTTAGAAAGCTGATAGTAGCAGACTCCAAATCAAACTTCAGACCAGTGACAAGTGGAGTACCACAGGGTTCAGACCTGGGTCCTCTCCTGTTTGGTATCTACTTTTCTGAAGTACAGGCTAACACAGAAGGTCTTTGGCTAACTAAATTTGCAGATGACTGCAAACTAGGAGCCATAATTGAAACTCCTAATGATGTGGACATCCTACAAAAGGGCCTCACTGAGACAGATGCCTGGTGTCAAAGACATGGTCTCAAGCTCAATGCCAAAAACTGCATTGTCATCCCCTTTGGTAAAAATTCTGTGCCCATGAACTACCACATAGGCGGTAGTCTACTTAACACCAAAAGTGTGATAAGAGACCTTGGGACACAGTTGGACAGTATTCTCTCCTTTGATAATTACATCGCCAAAGTGGTCAGGAAATCCTTCTACGTGGCACGCCTCATCAGAAAAGGTTTCTCATCCAGAAAAAAAGAGGTCATTGTTCCCCTCTACTCATCACTCATTAGACCAATTATAGAGTACAATGCCCCCTTTGGTATGTACCTCACAAGACATCTACAACAACTGGAAAGGCTGCAAAAATACCTCACAAAGAGGATTACTGGCCTCAAACAGATGCCTTATGCAGACCATCTCAAAAAACTCCCAGCTTTACTCTATCGCATATCGCCTACTCAGAGGTGATCTCTGCCTAGCATACAAAGCTATGTCAAACCCAGAGCTGTTGGACAAGTTCCACTTAAAGAAATCCCAATCCCTCAGAGCTACACGCTCTAGGGACCTAAACTTTGTCACCGCAATAAACAGAACATGCTGGAGGGATAGATTTCTGTCCCAGAGACTTCCCATACTCTGAAACAGACTACCTATATATGTCAAACAGAGCTCCTCATTAGCACTCTTCAAGAAAAATCTTGATGATTGGATGGGTAATAGGAAATTCACCCCGGGGATCACTTCTGTGGTTCTGCTTGACAGGGGCACAGGAAAATAATTTTCTTGGGTGGTGAAAGCCAGGGTACATTTTTGGCTAGGCTTGTATAAGCCCTAGGGACAATAGCCTAGTGCCTACCTATGAACCTATGAATAACAGGTTATGCATTAGCATGACTCGGCTGAAGGATGTGGGGTCCTAAACCCGATTACTTGTCTGTATTTAATGGTGTCAGTTCCCAGGTATTTGACAGATAGGTGCAGATTGTAAGAGGAACATACCAATAGTATGAAACAAACTCTGGACAGGCCACGGATTCTGTACAGTCGACAGGCATGCTTACGACTAATGGGCAGCCATTCCTGATATGGATCCCACCGCAGCACAGTCCAGTTTACATGGCTAAGTACGTTACAACCATATGTACTGTTGCATAACCCACTACACAACACCTACGAACACGTGGCCATAACACTCAACTGTAGGCATGTAAGCCGATGTAAGAGGCATCACAAGGTATTATTGTAGTCCTGACCCCCACCCAGGGGTGTGAGTGTCTGGCACAAACACCAAATGCAGTACATATGCACAGCTGCTGTCATAGACAACATGGCCAGCTGTGGACCTTCCCTGCAGCCATCCTGCACATCCCTGGATAATCCCCCTACTAACACCCCCCTTTATGCCCCATGCACACCTTGTACCTATCAGCCCCTGTTCCATTTCTATTAATATCTACAGGTACACGTAGGTGACACCCTCTTCCCCCACTATATTGCCAGTATCTGGAACTCCAACCCACATGCAGTATCACAGCTGTCACACAGGACACATGTAACTAACACATGAAGGAACACCACAAGCACACCTGGGGCAGCACAGGCTCACCACCTTGCAACCCCCCACCTCACACTCTATACCACTACATCAACTAGTGATGCTGATACCTCTTGTCCTGCCTCGCATACAAATCCCATCATCTGACCTACCTTCCCTATTGCCCCCCATCCAATTATACCTACGGGCTACTATACAGTTACAATGTCACCCCCACTACCTACCTGCCTACTCATTAGCTATTCACATCTACTGTATCACATAGGTATGGAATAACTACACCTACCCTGAATACCTGCATGTAACCTACCCAGACCTGTGAAACAGGAATCCTACCTCATCTTAAACCGACCTTTGTCAACAGTCATACCTGACATGTAAATCTGACATAAGCATGGATAATACTGACAGTTCAATGCAAACTAAAGCATGAATAATGGGGGGGGGGTGTAGCTATGTTATGTCTGTTACCCTCTATGAATGTGAACACCCCAGTATTAATTGGGATACGTAGCTGGGGTCAATGTAGAGCTCTACACCTCGGGCCACCACTGACAATGGACAAGTATACAGTCCTACTGTCCCGGTTGACAGATGTAAACAAAATGCACAAAGTTGCACATGTGTATCCGGGAGCAAGCGGGTGTAAGCCTGTTTGGCCACCGGTATGCGAGTACCACACTGGTGAAGCACTGTAGAGGCTAACTGAATGCAAGGCACCACAACCAGAGGTTAGTAATGCTGTGCTTCACACAAACAAGTGCATACCCACCTACAAATGTTCTACAGTGCCTTAGTGACCCTGTAGTCAACAGCTGTTGTCGTGGCCATTAACAAAATAATCTGCACTGCCAGGATGGAAACTCCCAACCCTGCACACTATAGTTGACGTGAGTTCCAGTAAGCCATGGTGGATACACATTCAGCTGCTGTGATCACAAACACATCATCCAGCACAGGCATCCAACAGTATAGGAAATGTATATAATTATGTAGATGTATGTGCATGTGTATGTATAGATATAATATATATATATATATATATATATATATATATATATATATATGAAGAATGAATGTCGCGACAGTAAAGCATACAAAAAGAATGAGAAGGAAAACAACAGCAACACCTGTATTATCTTGTGCTGTCATCTTATGCCATATCAAGCTGGGCAGGGGTGAGCAAATCATTGCTCCTCAAACCACAGGCAGGATACTACCAGTGGGAGTAACATTGTCCACTTGCTAAGTCTACCTTACAAACAATTACAGGGTAGTCCCTGGTGGGTCTACCCAAAATTTGCGGGTTGTTTGGACTTCCAACCAGTGCACAAGCCAGGGCAGATATGTTCAAGGACTAAAATGTTTGGAGAGCCTAATCATACATGGGTGGAGACAACATACGTGTAGGGTCCCTAGCGCTGGGGAGAGGGCAATGTGTGGAGGTGTGTTATGGCTGGGATGGCAATTGGGGAATGGATGATTTGTGTGTATGTGGAACTCGGGTGGGGTGGAGGAACCATGGTTATGAAATATGGATCCAGGCGTGTCAGGGTTGGATGGCCCGGTTCTAATTGGACCACCACGTGGAGGTCAGTGAGTTTGTTATACATATATATGCATACACACATACATACATCTATATGTAGAAGTACATTCCCTGTACCACATTTATTCCTTTTGCATACATAAATAACATGAAAGTGCCCCTACAAACCTCGACAGTAGATAGAATAATAGGCTGTGCATAACCATACATGTAATAGGTTCATAGGTAGGTACTAGGCTCTCTGCCGAAGGGCATTTCTAAGCCTAGGCAAGGTGTGTTGGCTCACGCCGCCCCACTGATCAATTTACTGGGGCTCTGTCAAGCAGAGCTATTGAATTGATCCCAGTATGTCCCAATCGTTGACCACCCCACCCGAAATTATATTAGGCTTTGGCTAGACTTCTTACATAAAGAGGTCGAGAGGTATGATTCTCATGTATGTTTAGTTGTCTTGTTTGGCTTCTAAGGCTCAAGTCATGACTGAATGGAGTCCTGACTCATTGGAACAGTCTGCATACTTGGTTAACAGATGTTAAATAAACATTTATTCATAGTCCAGACAGAAAAGACGGTGGCCCCTTCTCTGCACTGTGGCTTATATATCCTGACTCAATTCCATGCCAAATGCATGGCCTTTGTAACAGTGCAGGTCTTACTTAGACTGTCATGAAATGGTTGTCATATATATATATATATATATATATATATATATATATATGTCTTTGCGACATTTCCATGATTCTGCTTGGATATAAACATCCAAGGCAAAATAAGCTGTTGTTTTGTTTCCGTTGTATATTGCAGTAATATAGTATTAGAGTTAAGAGAAGATAGAGGGAAGGGACAAATCTGCAATAATAGAGAGTTGTGTATTTAGTTTCGAAGTTAGTGCTGTTCTCAAAAGAATAAAATGTGAGGACTTTCCCATTATGAAATATTTGAATAATTCCTGTGATTTGCCGGCTACGTCAACGCCAATCACTAAACCAGTCCTATTTGTAATATAATGTTGCCAAACTCGTACATCATTGGTTTACATGTGTAACGTGTGCATTATCATATAGTCTTAGTTATCAATTTATTTATTGTCTTGTTAACTGGAGTAATGAAGTATAGAGTCTAACCTTGAAATAAAGACATGTGTGTCCCAGGTAGGACAACACAAACATTGGGAATAGTGTCCTAGTGTTCACTCGTCACCAATATTTGTGGACTAAAAGGTTGGGATGTCTGAGGATACTTGGATTGAGTCAACCCATGGGATGGGTCCAGAGGAGTAGGGAGTGGCCACTGTGTAGTGGTGTGGATACACCGTGTTGTTTCCAACTGGAGAATGGACGACTGATGTGTCAGTGACATGTTGAGGTGGTTGTTTGGGGAACTAGGATCCATGGGTATATGGGTATATATGGAAATTAAGCAGCACAGCACTAGTGTAGTGGTTAGAGCACCCACCTAATGAACAGGCATTCCCAGTCTGAGTCCCACTGCAGCACATATCATTTTCCATGTAAAAGCTGTATATGAACTTATTTGTACATCTTTTTGCCATAAAACCTACATAATAAAATTTAAATGTGAACTGGAGTACTGCATGAAATGCACATGTGAAGTGTGAGCTGGACATGCATGGACATATGGACAGATATATCTGGAAATGTAGACAGATAGACAGCTATATGTAGATATATACATTAATGTATGACTCACAAATAATTATAAACAACACTTGTATATGGATACATACATATGTTCATATGTATGTATATATATGTATATATATATATATATATATATATATATATATATATATATATATACAGATGTATATATCTATAGATACATATATATATATATATATATATATATATAGAGAGAGAGAGAGAGAGAGAGATAGCCATATGATATATATATATATATATATATATATATATATATATATCAGTACATACACATATACACACACACACACTAAAGGTATCCGTAGCCAAACATATGTAAAGGTAGTGTGGAAGTACTGGGTGCAAAATATATCCCTCAACCACAAGCCCCTCAGCTGGCACCTGTGAAATGTGTAGTGTGGCAACCATTCCCAGAAATAAGAATATTGACATTAAACATATACCCACCCACAACTCAAGGGACATGACATGACACACAGGTATGCATACATAGATAACCTGTATTCCTGTACTATACATTAATGTATGCCAGTACTGACACCACATAAGGTTGGAAATATGTAATCAGTCATGAATGGAAGGCCCACATAAAACAGTAGATGCCATGGCCTGCAAATAGTACCACAGTAGGAACAGGATTTGCCTTCAGGATATGTAACAATCAACAATTGCAGATGTAGTTCAACAGATTCCAATTACACCCTGTAGTCAAGCCCTAGGGGAGAAGGTAGCACTTGTGTTAATGTCACAGTATTTTGTACATATCATTGCTTAACCTAACACCTAACTATCACACTGAATGACCCTCATCTTAACAGTTATATCACTGGAAAGATGCCATAGCCTAGGTTAATGGCATAGAACCCCCCCCCCCATAAAAGGCTGTACAAAGGCAAGGAACACTGTGTACCACACACTTATCTCAGGAATGTACAAGGGCACACATGTGTTCACCAGCTGTTGCCCCCATATATATGGACAAGGCCCAATGGTTGGTGTGGGAGTCCATGACATGACTGGGATGATAGCAGTAATGCTAGTGGTAAATAATGATAGGCCATTTCCTAACAACCCTTCCTGTATCACAGTGGGACAAAGACTGGCATAAATGTGGAGGACAGAGGCTGGAACATAGGGCCATATTTGCATTATTGCTGTTACACACCCTGGAAATTGCTGGTGTTACAGGATTCATTGCAGCATACCCTTATGAAGGGATATGACACTGAAATACAAATGGATGTAGCCATGTACTGATAGCACTCAACCGACAGAATGCCACAGATATATCTGTGACAATACCTGTGTGGTGCACAGACAAAACCTAACAGCCAGTCACCCTGGTATCATATGGGTAGGCCCACAGTTGAGTGCTATGCAGACAGACAACATTCCATGAAATAGTACCTTGTACACAGAAACCCTGTAAGAACAGCAAGATACATTGCACACAACAACACTACTTACGTGGTCTTTAGGTCTGGAACCATACCCAAATGTGGATATGGCCTGTGTCTGCAGGTTCTGCTGTAAGAGTATTGCTACCAGCTGTCTGTAACACTGATGTCCACATACAGGAAGGATGTCTTCCATATTGTAAAGGTGAAGGGACAATGCCCACATAAGGCAACAATTTATAGTACAGGGTTGTCACGACAGTGGTTATCTGAAGTACTACACAGCAGGCTGCATGCAATTAGCAACTGGTGGACACTGACTGGTGCAGAGGCCACCACCTTATCATGTGCAATACCAACAAAAGCATGCTGCAAGCTATTCAAACCAGCTCAATCACTCTACTGGAGAGACTGAGAGAGACAGAGAAGAAAAAAAAAACACGTCAAGAAGGTTCACAAAGCTCAGGGTTGTGTTACAGTGGAAACTACATAACAGGTATGTGAAACAGATATGCATTTACTGGTATGTAGTATATGGCATAGAATAATAGGATGTATACTGTGAAAGGATGTATATGTACCATGAGTACATGTTCCTGTAATGTTGTTGTGCTCAACAACTGCACTGGACAGTAGTATTAGTTCCTGTGGACAGTGGGACTTACCTGTCAAATGTGCAGACCAGCAGTGAATGGCAAGGATGTGACCCATGGTATCAGTGTTCTGTAAACTACTGTGACCAGTGGCTGGTGGGGGTATTAATACTGCCATGATAGACACATGTGTGACAGAACACACCACCTGCAGGACAGTCATGTTAGAGTGTAGCATAGCATGCCCACACTGCCATAGCAGTATAATATGCTTATCTAAAGAATGTCACAATATATGCCCCCATAATGTTAGTTTGTGTTCACATGTGACACCTGTCTGTGTTGCAGCAAGGCAGAACAGTTCAGCTGTGAAGTAAAAAGGGTACATGAGTATGGTCCAGATGTTCATA
This sequence comes from Protopterus annectens, assembly GCF_019279795.1. Taxonomy (NCBI): domain Eukaryota; kingdom Metazoa; phylum Chordata; order Ceratodontiformes; family Protopteridae; genus Protopterus; species Protopterus annectens. The sequence continues at coordinate 1,433,109,795 of NC_056731.1, read as the reverse complement.
TGCACCCCACATACAGATACATATATGTGTGATACATATTCACAGCTGTGTATGTGTACAAAACTTCAGTCATACATATATATAGGTATATAAACAACACAAAATGATATCTACACACATATATGCATATATGTGTATATATATATATATATGTATATATATATATATATATATATATATATATATATATATATATATATACAGACAGATATATGTGTGTGTATGTCGATATATATATATATATATATATATATATATATATATATATATACATGGCAATACATTTTCACTGCCATGACATGTGTGAGAGAACATCACACATCAATACACAACATACCTACGCACCAGTACATGGCTGCAGGATGGAGTGTGGAGTGAGGTGTATAACCCATGTTGGGAACACATGGCAATTGTATGGGATGGTGGGGTATATATGTTGGTGAAGTGTATTAGGCACATATTGGTATGTAGGTCTGGTTTGGTGACAAACAAGACAGCATACAGGGCTGGTATATGGCACACATGGTGGTTAAACACTGTGGACGGGTAGTTACATTGGAATGTGGAGGCCATTGAACCCCCACATGGGAACAAAGGGAACATGGTGGCCACCCATGGACAGTCACGACAGCATCTACATGGGCATAACGGTGCCTGGGCTGTGTGCTGGGCAGGATGGACATGCATGTTGAATTGTGTGCATGTGTACTGCATGCCTCCAGGTGATGTAGCGCATACCCCATGTCACTGTGGACCTCCCTATGCCCAATACCCGTGACCTACCTGGGTGACAAACACATGTCTGTGTGTGCTCTGGGGGGGGGCACCATCCCCTGAGGTGGTTCCACAATTAGGTAGTGATGGAACAGTAGAAAATGAGGTTCCATGGTGGGCCATGGATGTGATGTGGACTGGTAACATGTGCACATTAGGTTGGAGTGGTGTTTCTGCTGGCAAATAACCCCTACAGATACTGGTGTGTAACTGTCATGGAACATTTGTGGGCTGTAATAGTCCACACAATCGCAGAACATGTCCAACAGCATGCATAGATATCCCAATACTACAGAATGGCATATGTGTAGCAATCACATAGCAGGCCTACCACATGCATATGTGGAAACAAAGTGGCAGTGACAATGGCATGCAGGTGAAATACCCTGTAACAGCCCTGCAACTCTAGGGTCCCCACAGGGAGCATGTCTATAACCACATAGCAGAAGGTTTTGTACAATACAATATATGGCCCAATGGTACACATACCGGACACATAACAGTAGCGTAGTGTGAACATTATGTTGGAGCTGATATGGTGGCGGGAGACAGATATGTGTATTGTATGATGGTAAACTTGACATATGAGTTGTTCTGACATATTTCCATCATTATTTCTTTCAGGGAGTATGGCACATCCAAGAAACCCTGCATACAGTGTCTCTGAGGAGGAGATCATCATCAACAGCATGATCCACAACTATAATCTGCTCTTCTCACAGGCAAGCACGGAACAGCAGGAGAGAACAGCCATGTGGACTGATGTAGTCTGCAGGGTCAATGAGGTGGGGCTGCACAGCCGAACCTATGAGCAGGTCCGCCACCATTGTAGTGACCTGCTCTGGCAAGTACTATGTTGTGCCACTGCTGTGTGAGATGACCACCTCGCAACAGGGGGGCCATAACATCCATCCCCCCACACCAGAGAGGAGGAGCTGCTCATCAGCCTGGTAGCACCTGCCCAACCGCAAGAGCTCCAGACCTATACAGTCATGAAGGTGAGTGCTACTCACACACCACATATTGAGCATGCAGGTAAGGTTCCAGGGCATATCAGTAGACTACTGTATTGTATGCATCTGTACAGGTAGACCATGCATGTGTGAGATGTGGGGTATGTTGCTGTGTAGTACCGATAAGTAGTAAAGCATAAAGTGTAGTACTGTGGACTTCAGCTGTTGTTGTACTGTAATATTGCAGCCACCCTGTAGCAATGCCACATCTGTGGCCACTGACATCAACTCTATCCCATGTCATTGTAGGTACCTCTGGGATACCAGCAAGGCAACGGCTGGATGTCGGTGAGTATGGTTTAAGGTTATGCTTGACAATTCACTGTGCATGTCATAGCTAAGGTGTAGGCCATGTACACATCTAACACACCTACCCATAATGCATGATGTACATGTGCACTGACACAGCACACACCTCACTAATGGGATTACCAGCATCAAACACATGCAATATACAGTTTCTCTCGGACAACTGTGGCTACACTCCAGTGCACATTGCCCAGGCACAGCTGACATCTGCCCAACATACATAGCTATGTCATACACAGAGCAGTTGAACATGCTACATATAACAATATCCCACTACCTCTGCTAACACATGCTCCAAGGTCCTAAACCTAATCAACACATTACACAGAACATACTGGAGGGGTAGGGCCCAGTTCTAGAGAATCACCACACTCTGGAACGGAATACCCGTACATGTCAGGCAATGCTACTCATTAGACCTCTTGACAGAAAAACTTGCCAATTGGATGGGGAATGGGGGATATACCCTGGGTAGCATGTGTGTGCCACAGCCTGACAGGGCACAGGGGAATAATATTAGTGGATGGTGCATGGCAGGGAACTCCTGTGGCTAGACATATGTAGGCCCCAGGACCAATAGAACAGTACTCACTTAGGAACCTATGTGTACCACAGGCAACATCAGCCAGGGCCCAATCATGGTCAATAATGGTCTCTACACTCACCATAGGTACAGTCCAATGTTTGTGTAGTTGGTCTAATGGTAATCTACCACTCATACATGCACCACTGATGATAACTTATGTGAATACACATTAAGCAGTCACTAAAAACATGTGTCCACATGTGATCCAGGAACATACAGAGGCTGTGAGCAGCAACAGAAACACACCTGACACACAGGGACACATCCTGCAATGGTGGGCACACCCATGAGATATGGTGCACAGTACATGCCAGGGTGCTGAATGGATGCACAGCAATGCTGTGGACATGGATACAGTGGGTTCCAGGGGGAGGGCCATCACCTAAAAACAGGAGCCATGCATCACAGCCATGTATAATGTTGGTAATGGGGATTGACTACAGTTGCACTGCATGCTGCTCAGCCCCAAATGTTCTGCATGCTGACATGTGTGTATTTACAGGTATGCGTGTGATACTGTAGTGCACAATCACCTGCTATTGTGTGTGTTATGGGGTTGCAGGAGCTGTCTGTCGGTGCTGTCTGGTGTAATGTATGGGTTGGCATGCATGTAGACTGCATCTGTGTATGTTTGTGTGTGTGGCCATGTCTGCACATATGTGTGTGTGTGTGTGTGTGTGTGTGTGTGTGTGTGTGTGTGTGTGTGTGTGTGTGTGTGTGTGTGTGTGTGTGTGTGTGTGTGTTTATAGTTTAGTGGTGATGTACAGGTCTTACAGCCTGTACCCTGTATTCCCCTCACAGGTGGTGAGATGGGGCTGGGTCCCCCCTGCAGGGAATCTGATATCACTGATACAGACAGTGACCATGAGGATAGGTGTGTTGAGGCACAGGAAGGGTCATCAGGGGCTGCAGCTGGGACACCAATTGACAACCCACACGTATCCACACCATCCACACACACTGTCATACTGCCGCTACACACCTCATCACCATTGACCCTAGCTGAGGGACAGCCTACGGTTGGCATGGGCCAGGATGGTGTGGTATCTATGGCACATTTGTCAGGACACAGCAGCCATAGCCAGATGTCTAGCAGGGCATCACATAGGCAGATGTGCAGGGGTGCTCGTAGGGGCACTGCTGGACATCATGCACCTGGCAGATGTGTAAACCCTATTTCAACCACATGCATGTTCCAAACTGTCATGGAGGCACAGGCACGAATGGAACGGTACACCAGGCAGGGTCTAATTGTGCTGAGTGCTCATCACACCTCTGTAAATGACAGCATCTGTGACCTAGCAGGTGACATCTATAATTAAACCGAGGTCATGGATAGACGGTGGGGTGAGACATTGGAACTCATCCAAAATGTCATGTCCATGCATCAGGACAGGGCGGGACAGTTGTGAAGGCCATGTGGATGTATACCAGCAACACCAACATCTGGAGGTCACCATGGATGTCCAAATAGTCACAGCTGCTCCCGTAGTGGTAGTACCAGCCCCAGCACTGTCGTGGGGTCTGTCCACAACCCGTCAGAGCAGACCACGTGCACGTGGCCCTGGTCAGTCCCAGGAGGGACCTAGATACAGTGAATGTCTGTCAAACTTGGGGGACAGTACTCAGTCTGGCTCTGTACCTGATACTGCCTGTAGCACCAATGCCAGGCACAGCTCCTGTGTCCATGGCCGGAGATGGTGAACTGCAAACCCTGCCAGGTACAGTCTGCAGCTGTCCCACAATTTCCTGTATAGGGCAGCCACATGGAGGAACTGTGTGCATGCAGACACACACACATAAACAACGAACCTAAGGCAACCACATACCTGCACACACAACATCACCAGTGGCCCATAACAATAATCAGCCCCCTCATACACACACACACACACACACACACACACACACACACACACACACACACACACACACACACACACATTGTCAATTGTATGGCTCAGCCTAGGCCTCTGGCAGTTCAACAACACACCCTGTGCATATGATGATACCTGTGCCACTGCCTGACATCAGTAACATTGATGCAGGGACAGGTTAACATAGTTCTGATGCACAGGGTGACTGTACAACAGTGTAGCAATGGAATGATTTGTAGCATGTTGTCAGCGGTAAAGTGAAATGCTAATATCATGGAAGGTGTAGCTGTGCAGCCACGGTACATTCTAGCTTTAATTAACAATGTTGTATTGTTATCACCAATATCTGTTCAGATTGTGTTGTGTTTGTCCATGTGCCACATGGCTGATGGGTGTAGTGGTGTCAGCAGGCCTTCTACAGTGGACACCAGTGAGTGTAGTGGGTGGTACACATGCCATGGCTGGATACAACACACAGTGCCTTTGGTTAGGATGCAGTACAGGTACAGGACTGTACACATGGAGATATGTCCCCATGCAGGTAGCACATATGTAGCACATGTAATCCCACCAAAACAGCATATGCACAACCACACAGTGGTATATCTGCTGTCTGCAATGTGGATGGCATTGAACATGCTAACAGCAGGGTGTATGTCCCTCTTCCCACTCCACTGAGATCCTCACCTAAGTAACATGTGTGCCAATGTCGGTGGCATAGCCCTACCCTTAGGAGGGTGTGAAGCGCTCAACTACTGTGAATGGTGTAGACAACAACTAACAACCTGATTACATACTCTGTACAGTATTACAGACAGCTATGTGGGGGATAGATGAAATAGTAACTGCAATTATGGCAGTCGTGTCCACAACAGCCACACCCAGTGAGCTATAGCAACCCCAGTAGTGCTGCACACCTCAACAGTGTGGAGGAGGACATTGACACATCTATGACCTGTGAAGGACTGTTTGTCCATGGGATGGCACCTGTGGTATGTTGGCATATGTCAAGTAGTCATGGTGGAAACATATCCTGTGAATGGAGGTAGATCCCGTAACAACTACACACGTTCATACAAGCGGGATGGTGTACAAAAGCCTGCTATGATATACATAGGCTTTGTGCACCTCCTAACCCTCATCTACACCTGTCATGATTGGGTTGAGGAGGGGGTTCAGGTTGTATTCTCTGCCTTTGACAAGTTCAACATTGGCAGGGTCCTGTGTGTTGAGATAACCAGTGCCATTGGCAATGGGTTCATTGATGGTATGATCCATGTCCCTGCAGACCATGGTCATTCGGCTACCGGGTGGTAGTTCCCAGCTGACATGGTGGATTTGTGGATGTCCTTGCCAACATTGGTGAAACCATTGTCAGGTGTAGGGCTACTGGATTGTATGAGGGATCCCAGCTAATTACTGCACCTGTCCAGGGGGTTCCTCCAACCATGACATGTCACTTGACTGTACTGCATGATATGTTAGTAATGCAAGCCTTACATCCTACAGGTGGGATGGAGTACTGTTAACGTGTACTGCCCTTGTCATGTAGGGTCCTGTTTATAGGATCTGCTAAAGTTGGTATTGTATTGTGGGCCAGATGTATTTGGCTGGGAGGAGAAATACCTATCCTTGCCAGCTGTATGTTGTTTGGGTCTCTCAAATCCATCAATGGTGCATGTGGACATATATGTTGTGTGATGGCTTGGTGGTTAACTACTGTGACTATGGTGTGTAGGGTCCTGGGTTTGAGACCTGCATGGTTGCTTACTTCCCTGCTAGACAGGGGTCCAGGGAAGTAAATAGTGTGGGAAGAAATAGCCAGGGAATTATTATGGCTAGGCTTGTATAGGCCCTAGGGCTGATAGCCTAGTACCAACCTATGAACCTATGGTTAAGTTCCCCATTCCATCTACAGATGTATGTCCATATATGGCTATATTGATATATATGTGTTCACCTTTGACAGGAGGACAATCATTCCTTTGAACGGCCCTTTCTGCCAACAGAAAGGACTAACCCGTTGTTTCTTACTGCACCACAGTTAATAGAACTGCAGTTCTACAGGCACCTTCACTGACACTCGAACTGCAAGTTGGAATACATATCATACTGGCAGGGTGCATGACTCCTGTACCCTGTTCTGGGGGGCCAGGCCCCCCACAACCACCCTACTATGATATACGAACCCCTAGTGTGCACTACAGTGGGGATAGGCAATTATTCCCCATCCCCACTATAGTGGCATCTGCAACCAAATTGCCTAATCTGCAATGAGCGGATGCATACCGACATTTGCACATTGCACATTCTATGCATGTATTGCATGATTGCGCAATGTTGGGAACATACTTTAGGCCTACCAGCCTCCAGACACATGGACATCTCCCTTTGAAAGGTCAGCCATATATATGCTAACATATATGCATTCCTAGTGCTGTCTATATGTGGACATGTGGATTTATACATATATATTGTTGGCTGTATGCATATCTATGTATATGCATATGTATTGGCTTGTATGTATGTGTATATATATATATATATATATATATATATATATATATATATATATATATATATATGTATATGTATATAGATATGTCTATACCTATATCTACATATATAGATATGTTATATCCATTCAATGATGAATATATATACACACACAAATACATCTACATGGTGGAATACATTCCCTGTAGTATTGTATACCTGGGATGGATGATATGTATGTGGAGACATCATAATTATGCATATCTGCCACGGCTTAGTGGTAAATTACTTTGTGTATGATGTGCAGGGTCCTGGTTATGAGCCTTGCAGGACTTGTTTTATTTTGTTGCTGGGCAGAACACACAAACCTGCTTACAACTGCTTTATGGTGCCTTAATAACTCTCTATCCAACGGGACGTATTCTGGCCAGCAACAAATTAAATAACACTGGCAATGCTCAAAGCAAGGACCCTGCACACCCTAGACAAACCCATGTACCACTAAGCCATGACGGGTACACAAATATTCAACATTTAAGAAACATATCAGACAGTCCTGTCATGCAACAGTGCAGAGAATGTTTACCAACAGCTAGATGTCTGCATGTGTAACTATAGTGCAACCTTAACAGATACAACATACCCATATATGTATAGATACACATGTATTCAAATATATATGTTGTTTTACTACCTCTATATACATACATATATATCACTATCTATGCACATATGCCTATATATCTGTTAACAGATTAATATATCTATATAGGTATATATGCCAATACATCTGTAGATAGCAATTGCAGATTGACAAATACACCAATGTCCACATGCTCCATTAATGGGTTGAGATGCTCCACACACTATATGTCTTGTACGAATAGGCATCCCCCCACAGCCAAATACCTGCGCCCTGCCATACACTACCAAGTGCAGTCCGCCTACCGCAGGACATGTAATATGTGGAAGCTGTCCACGTCCTCAGGATGCAGATACACATACACATATATGCTGATACAGATATATATATATATATATATATATATATATATATATATATATATATATATATATATATATACATACATTTGACTACACATACACACACAGATATATGTACAGGCAGAGACATATGTAGGAGGTGCACACAATATGGAGCAGCCAGTATGCCTGCTGTTAACACCTGAACAACTGGACAGTGTGTGGGCTATACATACAAATGTCAATCATTGTCTGTAACATATACCCATAGAAATGTCATAGTACAGACACCACACACTGGTTTGCAGAAATGGGACTCCTTTAATTGTGTACCATAACGGTCCTATATGCCATATCATATAGCTGTTCCAATACTGACAACTGTATAAACAGAGTACTGCAACTGTAAAATAGTTACACTTATACAGTAGTCTGGAAAGGTTCATAACTGTTACAGTCCAAGCCAAGCCCTTCAGAATATACAATAGTGTTGACAGACTGGGCCACAGGGTACCACACAATCAACAGTATGTACTGCAGGTGTGTAGTTCAGCAGCCTCTAACTACACTCTGTACAATCTCCGTAGGAGGTAAAGACTTTGTGTGATCCAATGGGTTGTACCCAGAACATATCAAGGCATAATGCACAGAACAGTCTGTATTGCAGTGGCAGTAGACTTGCAGTACCCCAAGTCATGTTAGTAGTTGCAATATAGCTGAAGTATACGGTACTGTACATCCACATACCTTGGGGCAGCTCACCCCTGATACCCCCACATTGGTAACAGCCTAGGTCATTTAAGATGTTCCCCACCTGGACTCAATAATACAAGACCATATACCACTGTTATATACACTGGTCTCTGCAGTGCATAAGGGTGCACATGTGTTGTGTAGGTGACACCCATACATATATGGCCCCAGCCTCAGTATACGTATGTGGGACACAACAGCAGTGTACTAATGGCTGCAATGGCAGTGTGATATACTCACAGCCCACTACAGCACAACCTCCGACAGGATGACAAATGTGCAGAGCTTGGTATGTAGATGGGGGGACAGAGGCTGGATCACAGGCATATATGTGGAATACTGTTGCCATACACAAGCAAGGTGCTGGTGCTACAGGATAGTCTGCAACATGCCCTTAGTCAGAGAATTGAGGTTAGATATAGACATGGATGTAGCTATGTACCGGTAGCACACACACTGTCAGTGTCATATCTGACACAGGGCTTGTGTGGTGGATGGACACCACATGATATGCATACCCCTGCCCAGCAAGAGGAAGGCTCACAGTAGTGACCTATGCAGACAGACAGCATTCCAAGGTACACTAGTATGTACACACACACACCCTGTAGCACCAGTAATATGCAAAGCATTACACAACTCTACCCACAACCTGTCTGTAGTTCCTGAACATCCTCCAAATGTGTCCGCTCTGAGTGTGCATGTTGTCCTGTGAAAGGTATTGCTACCTGCTGCCTGTATCACTGATGCCCACTCACAGGACAGATGTCAGTCACACAGGGAATGTGAAAGGACCACGGCCACATGTTGTAGGGATTTATAGTGGGTGCTTGCCATGACAGTGGTAATCCAATGTAGTACACATGTGACATTATATATTATATATATATATATATATATATATATATATATATATATATATATATATATGGATATCTTGAGTCGTATGTGAACATATATCTCCACCATATGTCCTGGACATGGAGTGTAGCCGTGTCCCAGCCCCTACAGGCACAATGTTGTAGTTCAAGGGGATGTCAGGTATGTATAGCAGGTATATTACTAGCCTGTTGCTACTGTCATTGGGATTGTTTTCACAAACATGGTGTGTGTGGGGTCTGACATCTGCTTATAACATGTGTGCCACTGGCTACTGACAGACATCCTATGGACATCATTGTAAAGTACCATTGCTAGCATGTAATGGCCCAGTGGAGTGCAGCAGAGATATTGGCCACTTTATATGGAACTTCGGACACACCCTGTACAGTCCAGAGGTATGCGCATATTCCCTTAGGGCACCACATGTGTACCGGGCCTGACAATATGGATGTAGACAGTCAAGTAGATGGGTATAACACATAATGTCTGGTATACATTTGGCACCATAGGTGTTGGAGTCACACACTTCTGTCTGGCCTGACACATAATGACTGCTGGTACAGGGGTGCCATGGACACATACTACCGACTAGATATTGACAGACATCTGTACAGCATCCCACTGGTCTGTCTGACATACCTGACATTTAAGGGAGGCCCGGCAGCAGTATATCGGGCAAGTATCTGCACCTGACATCCCACTCGTTAAGTACACGATGCTGCTAGCCATGTAACAATGCACTGTGCAGGCTACAGGCAGACTGGCTCAACACTGGCCTACATCTTGTATGGGGGAATGCACATGTACTTGCATTTATAGCAGGCTCAACAGCCATGTCATAGCACAGGGTAAGATAACCTGTGTGACAGTGCATTACCACAACCAATGTGAACACAGCCACAGCCGCATATGGTAGGCTAGCATGATATTACAGTATATGGACTATCTGTTCTACATCATCTTCCTATGTGCCAGTCACAGAATGTCCCTACATATACTGGGCTGCTACATAGTTTAGTCTGATGGCTGTCTGTGGTTTGGGACATGTGTATGTATGTATGGCCATACAAACATGTATGGCAAAACGGTACCATACAATGGGGCAGCATGTAACATCTGCTAGATGTGGAGCTAGGACAATGACATCTACCACAGCCTGTACACAGGTTAAAGTACATATTAACAATATACACACTGCCAACATTCACCATTACCACACAGACCTCAGTACTGTACAAACATCCACAGATTGTCCAGCTTATGTCATGTAATGTAACCCCTACTGTACATGACATGTGTAGCACTCTGATATATCACTGGCTTGTTATCAGATATAATGACACTATTTATGGCGTACAGCACATATGCACCATTTCATGCATGCCATATGTACAAACGTTGACAGTGATGTGGCTGACAGCTCATACACAGGGCCGTTATAGACATGTTATTGTGATAATCTTGTATATTTTCCATTGTAATGGTGTTTGTTGCAACATTTGTCCTATGAGGGCTATGAAGTCAGTAACTGTCACCGCCTTCACCATCTGCAGACTGCAATCCTTACACTACCATCTGCATTCCATAGAGGGATGCACTGTGGATAATACATAAAACCATAGGCATGACACTGTCCAGTCTGCAGATGTCCCTGCAGATGGAGATTCCTCATATACATGGAATTGATATGGCAGGTATTACTACATGTATGACAGGCATATCCAGACAAATTCTATTAAACTAACATTACTCCAAATGCAGTATAGCAGCACTTGCAGCCTGTAGTCAGGTCAGGCACATCCACCTCCTGTTTGTTGGCCTGTTTTCACAGTGTATGTTGTTGGAGGTGAATCCCCAATCCATCTGGGATGCCGTTTGCCAAACAACAGATCTAGTTCCTGCTCACAGTGACTGAAAAGGCCCAACACCACAATGAGGTTCCTAGGTATTAGAATGTGTTTCCACGCAATTGGCTATGGGATTGTTACCACAGCTGTTCCACATGCAATCAGCTGGGAGGGGGCTGCAATTCATGCAGAGACCATCAGCTGATCTTGAGCATCACATAAAATACACATGCTGCTGCCTAAGCAAGGCAGGTGTGGGTCCCCACATCCATTAGAGAGGGAGTGGGGGAGGCAGTCAGAGGTAAAGACATGTCAGTGAGGGGTAGGAGTGTAAAACTGAAGCATGTTCATGACACACACCTATCAGTACAGGGTGTCAAACCCCCGACAGCTATGTAGTGCTATCACAGTTTGATGCACTTATTGGACGCACCACATGGGTTACCTGATGTGGAGCACTCAGAACATATATGTGAGGGTGAGTGACATCTGCAACCGGGATACAGTAGATATATTGTAGGTGTCGTACACGTGCCTGTCTGCATGTACAAGTGCCAGCGTCAACACAGGCACACTCACACAGGGACGCATACACATTGACACACTTGGCAGGGTCAGAAGTGCAACTCATTACTAGTGGGATTGCCATAACATATCAATGTGCAGGTATCACATGCACCACGCGGGTCATACGGAGTCCATATGGGCAAGGGGTACGAGGAGATGTCACACATCAGACAGCATGCTTCATTATGCCTTGGGGGGTTGTAGTGAGTGTGGATGTGGACATATGCACCATACAACACACACACACGGACACGCAGGGTGCCAGTTCTGACATGCATGGGTGCATGTCTACACAGGTGTGTGGAGGTCAACTGTGCCCGCGGCTGTACAACGGTAGACTATGGGTATACCTTGGCATCAGACCACATGACAATGGCCTGCATTTTGGCTCAGGCTTGTAGTTACTGCATTTGCCCACACAAGTGGGTATTGCATCCCCTATCCAGTCCCCTGTGTGACTATTGTATCTGGCCAATGCTGTACACCACATGCCATGTATGTGTTCCTTAGTCCATGACATGGATGGTGTCTGGAATGTGCACACCTCCCACATGCATGGGAATGCATGGAACTGTACCTGGGGTGTCTGGTTCATGTTGTGAACACAGATTATCATCGGATGTGCCAGTCATGCCCACCCATGGCAGGAAATAGTACTGGGCAGCAGGTTTACCCTTCACCTACATTGATGGCATGCCAACAGCATTCTTTGAAGTCAGTGTCATCTGTCCATACAGGACATGTTGTTAGGCATGGTATGTCCATTGTGAGTCACATGTGAAGGCATCACAGGTGGTACAGGTGTCCATTGGGGAACATGGTAGAGGTGCACTGTCTGCATGTACATGCATATTGGATAGATGGGCAGCATGACATGCCCTCTGTAGCCCACTGCTATCACTGCTTAGCTACTATCAGTGGCCAATATGCAGTGTACTACCCACATGTTGCATGCTGCCTAGGCATGTGTGTTCATATGACACATGGGTTGAGTGTGTGCTCTGGGTAATAGTGGGGTTGCTAACTTGGATTGTCTGTCCTTGATGTCATATGTATGGGTATGGCTTTGCACCCCAGCCTCCCAGCTGATTTACATCTGTTATGCCTGTATGGTTGACATTGTGATATATAGTAGAACCACCATAAAATAAAGTAGCATAATCCCTGCCACAATCCCCACACACTCACCTCTGCACACACACATCTGTCATGTCTGGGAGTAGACCCCCTACCTAACTACTTTATTACACTACAGTACTATGCAGTTATAGTATGCACCACATACATTACTGGAATATTGTTTCCCTACAGGTGTATTTCACAGTGAATGACATCAGGTGGATTACCAAAGCAGGGCATTTCAACTGTTCTGCAAGTGACTAGCCTAAAATGCATTGCTCTCTATACAGCCAGCGAGACACACACAAAACATCCACAACTGACATGAGTAGGTATAGAACCCCTGATCGATGTCTATATTACACTATAACATGGAGCTGTTATGGGACATACCACAGGGACTGCTAGAGACTTTTTTTTCCCAAAGGTGTATTTCACATTGAATGACATCAGCAGGATTATCAAAGTAGGGTATTTCAACTGTACTGCAAGTGACTGGCCTAAAACGCATTGCTCACTACACAGGCAGTGAGACACACACATAACATCCACAACTGACATGTGTGGGTATAGAACTCCTGATCAAGGTCTATATCATACCACAGCATAGAGCTGTCATAGGTCGCACCACAGGCATCACTAAAGAACTTTCTCCCTAAAGTGTTACTTCACAATGAATGACATCAGCAGGATTGGCAATGTAGGGCATTTTAAATGTATTGCGAGTGAGTAGCTTATGATGCATTGCTCCATACACAGACATTGCAACACACACAAACCCCCCAGAACTGCCATGGGTGGAGATACCACAGTCTTACACCACACTACAGCAGTGCACAGTTGCAAGGCACACTATGGAGATTATTGGGCTATGATTTCCCCAGAGGTGTATTTCTAGGTGAGTGACATCAACATTCTTGACAAAGTCAAGTATGTGCATTGTACGGGTTGTGAGTGGCCTAAAAACATTGCTTCCTACTCAGTCAGACACACACACACACACACACACACACACACAATCACAGTTATCAGGTCTTGCGTTATAATACCTACCACACTACTTTATCACACTACAGCAGTATGTAGTTACAAGGCGCGCTACAGAGATTACTGGGCTATGATTTCCCCAGAGGTGTAGTTGTAGGTGAGTGATATCAGCAGCCTTGACAAAGTCAAGTATGTGTATTGTACGGGGTGTGAGTGGCCTAAAAACGTTGCTCCCTACTCAGTCAGACACACACACATTCACATACCATTACACACCCACACACACACAGTTGCCAGGTCAGGTGTTAGAACATCTACCTCACTACTTTATCACACTACAGCAGTATGCAGTTACAAGGCACACTATTACAATTACTGGGCTATGATTTCCCCAGAGTTGTATTTGTAGGTGAGTGACATCAGCAGCCTTGACAAAGTCAAGTATGTGTATTGTATGGGGTGTGAGTGGCCTAAAAACATTGCTCCTTACTCAGTCAAGCACACACACCATCACACAGTTGTCAGGTCTGGGGTTAGAACACCTACCTCACTACTTTATCACACTACAGCAGTATGCAGTTATAAGGAGTGGTACAGAGATTACTGGACTCTGATTTCCCCAGAGGTGTATTTCTAGGTGAGTGACATCAGCAGCCTTGACAAAGTCAAGTATGTGTATTGTATGCGGTGTGAGTGGCCTAAAAATATTATTCTCTACTCAGTCAGACACACACACATTATCACACGCACATACAGTTGCTAGGTCTGGGGTAAGAACACCTACCTCACTACTTTATCACACTACAGCAGTATGCAGTTACAAGGAGCGCTACAGAGATTACTGAGCTACGATTTTCCCAGAGGTGTATTTCTAGCCTTGCCAGTGTTGTGTATATGAACCGTACTGACTGTGAGTAGCCTAGAAAGCATTTCTCTCCACACAGCCAGAGACTGAGACATGCACATATACACACAGTCACACAATTGCCAAGTCTGGGGTTAAGACTACTACCTAACTAGTTTATCAGTACAACAGTACACAGTTATGAGACACACCATGGGGATTACTGTGATACAGCTCCAACAAAGGTGAATTTCACATTGGATGACCTCAGCAGGCTTGTCATGATACTGCTATGGGGAGGGCGGTGTGTGCATGGGCTGTAAAACATTCATGTTGGGGTTGACATGCCACATGCGAGCACACACATTGTCATATGCCACAGGTATGTGTATACAGCTACTAGGTGGCATCTTCCTTGTACAGTCATGTTGCACAGCTGGCACGTGCAACATGCCGTCATGCAGACAAATACTGGTGGCTAGTATCTGCAGTGAGTGACACCTGCACCTCATGTGTTTGGGGCCCTTTGGCTATGTGCTGGGTGGGACAGGCCCAGGTGTCTCCTTGTCATGGTCACCCTCTTCAACACATCTATGTCCATCTACCTTTGGCTTATTATAGTGTGTTGTCCTTACATATATGTCTGTATTCCTATCCTCTGTGTATGTAAGGCAGGAGTGGTGCATACTGACATCTGTCTGCACTGAAAACTGCAACTGCCAGATATGTCTGGTCCACTGTTGTTTGCTGACATGGCCTTCTTGTGTTTAAATGTGTGAGCATGCCCAGCATGGGCTTTCAGTATGTTGTTGCCTGACATTGCCTTCATTCCTCTAAGTGTGTGAGCATGCCCAGTATGGCCATCTATATTGCATGTGTGGATCAAGTCCAGGTGGTTTGTACTGCAGTGCTGACCTTTGTGCTGTACACTGACAGGTAGCATGCTGTGTCTGCAGGGTATACATCAGTCATTTGGCACTGACTGCTGCTACATTTCTGCTTAGCGAGAGGGACACCAAACTGTTTCTACATTTCTACACAGGGATGGGGGGGCACACCTGACTGCTACCATAAATGTACATGGGATGGTGGGTCACACCATACACTTTTACACAGTTGCTAGGACTGTACTGGTACTTTTTGCTAGGACTGTACTGGTATGTCGGGTACACCATTTCAGTCTGTAGTCTTACCTATCGTGCTGGCTAGAGGCATACAAGTGTACTACATATCGTAGTTTCACTCCCTACATATTAGTTTCTGACTTCCTAGCCTTCACAACTGACATCCAACTGACTGGCATGCTGTAGTCTGTCTGTGTAGGGCTGGGGTAGGGGTTACCCATGGGGCTCATTCAGACGCCATAGTACATTTGTTTGTGTTTGTCCACACCTATCCTGCTGGCTGTGACTGTTGTTGAGTATGTGCCCCCCGACTGGCATGTGTGAGTCACTTACCTTGTGGGTGTCCCAGTATTGAGGGTGGTGATGCAGGGCTGCCTATGTTGGATGCACATAGTACACTCTCTATATATGGTTAAGCACAGGTAGTGTCATGTTTGGTATCCCATTTACTGTATGTGCGAGTTGGAGAGAGGTGTCATTCCCTGGGTCCCTACTGTGTCAGTGCAGGTGCTATGCATTCCCTCTTGGTCAAGGCCAGGGCATACTGGACATGCCTCCTTCTACTTACTGGAGCAGGCTCAGGTTGTTCCTTGTCTGAGTCATTCTGCACCTGTGCAGTCTTTGGCACTGGTGGGGGGCTGTGTGGCACTGCCCCGTGCTGTTGCTGCTGCAGCTGTTTCAGCAGTATCATACTGTGTAACATGTCACATACAAGGACAATTTGGGTACATGTAGTTGGTGAGTACTGCAAGGCTCTACTGGATATGTCCAGGCACCGGAACCGTGACTTGAGCATCCCAAACACACGGTCTGTTAAGATTCTGTTTGTGCATGTGCGTCATTATGGAGTTCTTGTTCGGGTGTGTGTGCATCTCTATGGGTGTCATCAGCCATGGCTCTAGTGCGCATCCAGCATCCCCCACTAGGTGACCGTGTGGGATGTCCCCATTATCAAATCTCTGGTACAGCTGTGTCAGATGCCACATGTGGGAATCATGGTAGCTTCCAGGGCAGCCAGCACAAACATTCATTATTATGCCCTGGGCCTCGCACATGACCTGGCAGTTGATGGAGGCGAAGCCCATGCAGTTGATGTAGACCCTACCCTGCTCACCTGGTGGTGCTTTAATGCATATGTGCATGCAGTCTATTGCACCCGCTACCTCAGGGTATTCTGCTATCTGGTGAAAGAGATGCATATTGCTGGCCAACGCCTCACGGGTGTGGGAAAATATACATGCTCACTGACATGTGCTGGCATGGCATCCTGGAACTGGTGGAGTACCCTGGATGCTGATGCCTGTGATATCTCCATCATATCCCCAGTTGGCCTTTGGAAGGTAATTGTAGCTAGTATTTGTAGAACTACACATACCTTGGTATCCACTGGGATGGGTTCCCCTCTGTTAGTTCTGTGTGTGTCAGGCGTGGCCGACACAGTTCAACAATTTGTTCTAGGAGGTCCCTGTCCACCCTATAGTGCTCCACTATCTCCAGCTCATGTAGCCCTTGGTAGATTACCCTGGGTCTGTACACTCTTCTCCGTCTCCTCACTGTGGGTTGCTAAGCAGCATTCACATCCTCACCACCCTCAGCCTCTTACATATGCTGTTTTATGATAGCAAATGCAGTCCCTGACATTTTTTCTCTTGCTTTCGTTTTGTAAAATTTCCCCATCTGTATATACCAGTGGTGAAGGGTTTTTGGGAAAAACAAGGGGGGAAAGGTGTTTGCATAGTTTATAGTGGTGTGCTGGGCTGGGCTGGGCTGCTGCCTGTGCAATTAGCTGATTCTGATACATTTCACCTGTCAGCTAAGCTAGTTCTCCTTGATTACCTTCCTACTGCTGTTTTCCCTTCCCATTGCCTCCCTGTTTAAGCCCATGTGTGTGCCGCACAAACAGAGTGCTCATATGTGCACAGAGCTATTTTTTACTGGTTTAACTTCCTTTTTCTTCCTGTAGGACCTGGTGCGCAGCACGCACACCTGCTTACACTTTGTAAAGTGTGCTAGGCAGGTTTAGGCACATCCCTGGCTTAGCTGTGCTAACATAGGAGCAATCTTGAGCCACAGGTCTCCAATCCTCTTACAGTATGCCTGGCACACACCCCCGTGATGTCACCTATATCCTAGTCTTGCACCCAGCTATTTATACTCTTACACTCTTGGGACCTGCCTCACACCCTGGGGAAAATCTGGGATTCACTAACTTCTCCCTCATTTGCATAGGATTGCCTACTAATGACTGAGCCTCCCCCCTTAGCAACCACTTCTCATTGGCCATGTTGTCTTTTGCCTACCATTGACTTGCATGGCAGAATACAGACTTTTGTTAGAATGGTCATTTTCAGTTTATTTTATTATTTTCCCCCCCAATCCCGTTTGCGTGTCGCTGCTCTATGCTTAAACAGATGAGATCAGCGGGAAAAAAATTTAACTTGTTTTATTAATTTTTTAAACAGTTTTCATTGCCAATGGCCTTCTACTTGGCCATTGGCATGCTTCCTCAATTATATACAGCCTTTATTTGGAGCTGTCATAGCTCCATTTTGGAATATGCAGAAATGTACTGAGCTAGTAACTGAGTACATTTCTGCAGATTGCACTTGTCTTGCATGGACTAATGCAAGCTTCCTGGATTGCAATATCACCTCATTTGCATGCATTTCTCCAGCAAATGAGGTGATTTGTATACCAGGGCTTAGTCCATGCAAGATTAGTGCTGGAGCTCTCATGCACGCCTCTACCGGATTGTACGGCAGAAATATTGCCTGAGTGAACTACTGCACTCATCTTGCACTCCCTGCAGGCTTTTGAGAATCCTGCGGTCTGTCTCTGACTCTGTAGAGAGAAATGCTTTTTAGACTACTCACACTTAGTACAATTCATATACTCACCTTTGGCAAGGCTGCTGATGTCACTCACCTAGCAATACACCTCTGGGAATATCATAACCCAATAATATCCGCAGCGCATCCTGTAACTGCGGTGTGCTATAGTGTGAAAAAGTAGTTAGGTAGATGTTCTAACCCCAGACCTGGCAACTGGGTGTGTGAATCTGTGTGTGTGTCTGACTGAGTAGAGTGCAATGCTTTTCAGGCCACTCACACTCCATACAATTCATATACTCTACTTTGGCAAGGCTGCTGATGTCACTCACCTGGAAATACAACTCCTGAAACATAACAGCCTAGTAATCCCTGTAGCGCATCCTGTAACTGCATACAGCTGTCGTGTGATAAAGTAGTGAGGTAGGTGTTCTAACTCCAGAATTGGCAGCTGTGTGTGTCTCTGACTGAATAGAGAGCAATGATTTTAGGTTACTCACACTCTGTACAACTCATATACTCAACTTTGGCAATGCTGCTGATGTCACTCACCTAGAAATACACCTCTGGGAAAGTCATAACCCAGTAATTTCCATAGTGCGTCCTGTAATTGTGTACTGCTATAGTATGATCAAGCGGTTAGGTAGATATTCTACACCCAGACTTGGCAACTGTGTGTGTGTCTCTTTCTGTCTTACACTAAGTAGAGAACAATGCTTTTTAGAGTACTCACACTCCTTAGAAATCATATACTCAACTTTGGCAAGGCTGCTGATGTCACCCACCTAGAAATACATCTCTGGGAAGGCTGTAGCTCAGTAATCTCTGTAGCATGTCCTGTAACTGTGTACAGCTGTAGTGTGATCTAGAACCATGCTAGGGTTCCATCTCTACCCATGACAGTTCTGGATGTTTTGTGTGTGTTCCAATGTCTGTGTATGGAGGAATGCATTATAGGCTACACAATCACAGTACATTTCGAATGCCCTACTTTGGTAATCCTGCTGATGTCATTCATTGTGAAATACACCTTTGGGGAAGAAGTTCTCTAATAATCCCTGTGGTGTGACATATGCCAGCTCCATGCTGTAGTGTGATATAGACCTTGGTCAGGGGTTCTATACCCACATGTCAGTTGTGGATGTTTTGTGAGTATCTCACTGTCTGTTTAGGGAGCAATGCATTTTAGGCTAGTCACTCACAGTACAGTTGAAATGGCCTTCTTTGGTAATCCTGCTGTCATTCAATGTGAAATACACCTTTGGGGAAGAAGTACTTCAGTTATGTCATTGGCATGCACTATAACTGCAAAGTGCTGTGGTGTAATAAACTAGTTAGGTAGGGGTTCAACTCCCAGACCTAACAGGTTTGTGTGTATATTTTTAACTCATATCCTGTGTAGAGGTAGCTGTGGGCAATGTGGAGGAGTTTTGCTTATTTCCTTTATGGAGGCCCTATATATCACAGTGTCAACCATACAGGGATAACAGATGTAAATTAGCTGAGAGGCTGGGGTGCAAAGCCATACCTATACATGTGACATCAAGGCCAGCCACTTGTTTGGCTGTGAGGGGATGCCTATTCGTACAAGACATATAGTGTGTGGTACCTCTCAGCCCCATTAACGGTGCATGTGGACATATGTGTATTTGTTCATCTGCCATTGCTATCTACAAATGTATGGCCATATATACCTAAATAGATTTATACATCTGCTAATATATATATATATATATATATATATATATATGTATAGATATATATATATATATATATATATATACATATCTCTATATATATACACATATATATATATATATATATATATATATATATATATATATATATATATATATATATATATATATAAAAACTATGTCCGTATACACCTACATAGATATATATCTGCGTACACATATGTAACATGCTGTGTATATGTAGACATATAGGTGTAGACACATATATGTGTCGATTTAGGCATATGCATGTATATATGTGCATATATATATATATATATATATATATATATTGATATATATGTATATAGTTTTAGAAATCAGTATATATATATATATATATATATATATATATATATATATATATATATATATATATATATCTACATATCTAGATATGTTGTATCTGTTTAGATATTAATATAGGTACACACACATACATCTAGATGTTGGTATACATTCTCTGTACTGCTGCATGACTGGAGTGGATGATATGTTTCTGCAAAAATCACATATTTTTGTATTTGTCATAGCTTAGTGGTAAATCACTTTGTCTATGGTGTGCAGGGTCCTTCGTTGGAACCTTGCAAGAGCTATTTATTTTGCTGCTGGACAGAACACGGCCCATTGGATACACAGTGATTAAGGCACATTAAAGCAGTTGTAAGCAGGTTGCTTGGGTTTGCGCAGAGCTAAGCAATGCCTACACAGGTTAAGCAATTCAGCAGCTGAACTGTAACCAGACTTTAGCAGTGCTTACCTCCGCACAAACCCACGTTCAACTGCTTTAAAGGGCCTTAATCACTCTGTATCCATCGGCCCTTGTTCTGCCTAGCAAAAAAATAAACAACCTCTGCTAGGCTCAAACCCAGGACCATGCACACCATAGCCCAAGTGATTGACTTCTAACCCATCTCTGATATACATAACTTTGTTGTATTCACAAGCATATCATCCAGCCCAATCATACAACAGTACAGAGAATGTATTCAAAGATGTAGATGTATGTGTGTGTGAAATCTATTAATGTCTAAACAGATACAACATATTGATATATGTAATATATATATATATATATATATATATATATATATACACACACACACACACACACACACACACACACACACACACACACACACACACACACACACACACACACACACACACACATATGTGTAAGCAGATATCTATATCTATATAGGTATATACGGACATACATTGATAAAGTGGGAACATAGCATAAACATATATGTCCACATGCTTCATTAATGGGGGTTAACAGGTGCATACAACATACGCCATGCATGAAAAGGTATTCCCTTCACAGCCAAACATGTCTGTCCTGCAATACACTACCAACTGTTGCAGATCCCATAACCAGGACCTTACACGGCAAGGGCACAAGATGTTAACAGTACTCCATCCCACATGTATGATGTCAGGCTGGTATCAGTAACATTTCCTGCAGTATAATCAGGCTCATAATGACTCCCATTTTGCAGTCATCTGTTACCTTTGTTAGCCAGAGTCCCATACTGTTGGCCTGTACTTCAGAGGTGTAGATGCCAAACAACAGTGGTCCCAGGACTGAACCTTGAGGTACTCCACTTGTCACTTGTCTGGGGATGGATTTGGAGTCAATTACACCTACAGTTTGTGTTCTGTCAGTAAGCCATGTGGCAAACCAGCGAGTGGCATAGGGATGTATGGCCGGATTAGTATGTTAATCTATGTTTACAGACTGGGGGATGGTGTTGAAGGGCTTGGTGAGGTCCACATAGGCTTTGTGGACTGCCTTACCCTCTTCAACAGCTCAGCAGACTGAGTCAAAGCAGTCAATCATTTCAGGAGACATTACTGGCCCTCCATGAGCCCAATCTGTGTGAGGTCCATTGTTTGAGGGTTGCTAATGTCTGCATTCAAAACATCTTTGATAATGCATTCCATGGCCATGCAGATCAGGCTCGTCAGACTGATGTGACAGTAGTTCCAGGGATCAAAAGTGGATCCCCCCTTGTGGAGTGGGATAACTAAAGCTGTGCGCCACTCAGTGTGCACCAGGCCTGATGCAAGGTTATGATTACACATGACAGTTAGGTGAGTTGCCATTCCATTTTGTAGTTTATGTAGTGAACAGCCCAGGATGTCATCTGGCCACATGGATGCTGTATTCTCAGTTTTGGGTAGTGCGTTTCCTGCCTGTGTGGCCATAATTACTGGGCAATGGAATGCTTTACATATTGACATGGGCACGTTTGGGGGTGTGAGGGGGTGAATGTGGCTCTAAATCAATCTGCCAGAATATCGGCACATTCCGTGGGAGCAGACTATGTAATGCCATTCTGTTGCAGCTCAGAGTACTTCTGAGCATTGCCAATTAGAATTCGGACATAAGTATAGAATGCT
Source organism: Protopterus annectens (assembly GCF_019279795.1). Taxonomy (NCBI): domain Eukaryota; kingdom Metazoa; phylum Chordata; order Ceratodontiformes; family Protopteridae; genus Protopterus; species Protopterus annectens. The sequence goes on along the minus strand of NC_056731.1, from coordinate 1,433,086,660 downwards.
GTGTGGCTGTCTGTGGAATCTGTGGTGATTTTAGTTACATAATCAGCTTTGGAGGATTCCATGAGGGATCAAAAAGTCTTACTAGGGCTGGTAAGGGAGTTGTTTGCATCCTGGGATTATCCTTTTTCCTTCAACAGTGTCTACCATCTGTTGTATACTCTGTTAATGGCAGGAGACCACCAGACTGGCTTGATTATTTGGGAGGTGAGCACCATGGTCTATGTGGGATGTCAGGAATCATGCACAAGGGGCTGTGCTCATACAGTGCCTTAGTGCAGGATTCATCAGTTAAACTGTCAGCTCCTGTCTCCATGGGTGTCACAAACATTGTCACTTCTGCCTTGAGTAGCATGGAGTTGGCCTTGGAGAGGTCTTTTACATTTTACGGATAACTGTATATACATTTCTTTCACATGTTCAGTTTGATTAGCCTATGGTGGAAGTACTTTGGCGGAACCGCAGTCCCATGTACTGTTAAGATGGTTGACTGGTTAATTACTGTAGCTATAGTGTACAGGGTCCTGGGTTGATGACCTGCAAAGGCAGGTTATTTTTGTTTTGACCAGAACAGCAGTAAATACATACAGACTAATTAGCACAATTTAGGTTAGTCACACTCAATATAATTCAAATGCCCTACTTTGCCAATCCTGCTGATGTCAATCAATGTGAAGTGAAAAAGTACTCCAGCAATCTCTGTGGTGTGTGCTATAACAGTATAATGCTGTAGTGTAATATGTAACTCTGATAGGGGTTCTATTCTCACACATGGGAGCTGTGGATGCTTTTGTGTTTGTTCCTATGCCTGTGTAGAGAACAATGCATGTTTGGCTAGTCCCACTCACTACAATTCATTCACTCTGCTTTGGCAGTCCTGCTGATGTCACTCACTGTGAAATAAACCTTTGGGAAAAGAGTATTCCAGTAATCTCTGTGGTGCATTCTGTAATGGCATAGTGCTGTAGTATAATAACAACTAGTTAGGTAAGGGTTCTAATCCCAGATGTGACTGGCATGTGTCTTAAGGTGCTGATGTATGTCATTCATGTCCTGTGTGGAGGTGGTTGTGGGTGTGTAACAACTGGACCCAATGTTGAGTGTGTTTGTAAATATTCTTATATGGTGCCCCTAGCATAAATCACGTTATTCACTGTGTAGGGATAACAGATGTGATATCAGTACATAGTCAGTCACAGGTTCGAAACCCAGGACTGGTAGGTGTGTGACACCAACAGACTCACCTTCTACTATCCCAACCCACCCTGACTTATCTTTGACTCTGTCTGCCTCTCTCACTCCCTCTCTGGTGGATGTGGAGACTTACATCTGCTTTGCTTAGGCAGCGGCATGTGTATTGTCAGTGATGCTCATGATCAGCTAATGGCCTCTGCACAAATTACAGCCCACCTCTAGCTGATTGCATGTGGAACTGCTGTGCTAACATTTCCATAGCCAATTGCATGGAAACACACTCCAATATCTAGGAACATCATGTTGGTGTTTGGCCTTATCATTCACTGTGAGCAGGAACTAGATCTATTGTTTGGCAAACAGCATCACAGATGGATTGGGGACTTACCTCTGACAACATACAGTGTGGAAACAGGCCAACACACAGGAGGGGGATGTACCTGTCCTGACTACAGACAGTAAGTGCCGCTATACTGCAGTTGGGGTACTATTGGTTTAACAGGGTATGTGTGGATATGGCTGTCCTACATGTTTTAATACTTGTCATGTCAGTGTTATGTTTATGAGGAATCCCCATCTGTAGGGCATCTGCAGACTGGGCAGTGTGTGGTGCCTTGTGTTCCTTGTGTTACCCACAGAGCACCTATCTATCTACTGCAGAAGGTAGTGTGAGGATTACAGTCA